>NC_061122.1:173790926-174069768 GCF_002878395.1 Capsicum annuum | reverse complement strand
AAAGATATCATATGAGTTGGAAACATGTAAATTTGGTTGTTCATGATGTATAATTTGATGATTTCACCTATGCTTAATATGTACATGTAAAGTGTTTGATAAAATTCCTAAGAAACTAGAAATCATGCAATATAGCTAAATTGTGACTAAGTGAAGGATTCATGATATGCCCTTACGTTCCAATGACTTCTATGTTGTTAATGTGCCTTGTAAATGTTGTTGGAATACTCATGAACTATTCTTATGAGATTATGCTATGTTTACTTGCAAATCCTACTTATGAACAAGATGTATGATAACTATGCAATCCACATGAGCTTCCATGCTATTGGTATGTGTTGTCAATATGATTATGCAATGAACATGATATTAAGATTGTGCAAGTACTTCCATGTGATATGAAATCCTTCCCATGCAATACATTGTTGATAACCATGCTTAGTATGAGATCCCTACTTATGATATTATAAATTATGGACTCTACTCTTATGATCAAGTCAGTTATGTGTGTCAGTTTCCTTCCATAGAGTCCTGGGGGTACTTGTACGCAAAAACTATAGATGTGTGCCTAGATCCATTGCATGTTTCACGATATCCGAACTCAAGATATGATTCCATAGACTTCAGTCAGTCATGTGACTCAGGAAAACCTCATGATCTTAGTCAGTTGTCAGATATCAGTAACATTCCGCCAGTCAATGGAATTCAGTAAGATTAAGTAATGCATAGTTAGTTATTTATGCCCAGTCCCTCCATATGGGAGTAGAGGTTAGCACCGAGTGAACCCAAGGATGGGAACTCACCCTCCAGTTCAGGGTGTGATTCTTAGTAGTCATCTTTGTGTTCCATAACTACGTAGCCATTGTAGGTTGAGACATCATAACCCATCAGATTAGGGTTGATGAGATGTCTTAACCCGTCAGTTTAGGGTTCCTACCATTCTCATTGAGTACCCGCCAGATAAGGGTCACTCACAGGCTATCCTTACCCATGGAACGGTATTGACACCCCTCCAGTCGGGGCAGATATTGGACCCAAGCTTAGCCATAACGGCATAATGGGGCATGTCAGTTAAACACTACTTCCCACAGTTTCAGTATCAGTCTCAGTAAAAGAACTCAGGGCGTTCTTCAGATTTAGTATATACAGGAATGTCAGATACAGTCATCTATGTTATCAGTTTCAGTATCAGTCATGACAATTATCAGTAAACCATGTATTAGCTTACAGGTCATGCTATCACATTTTCACGATCCTAGTTTCTATATATGTGTGTTTGCACTCCCACGTTCATATTAGTCAGTCAGTGTTGGTCATGCATGAAACCCTTTATGTTCAGTCTACCTTCCTCGTAAACTTAGTACTCCAGTTGTACTGATGTATTTGCGCTATGGTGCTTTCTTTTCATATTACACCATAGGTTTTGAGACACGAGCTCCAGCCCAGCAGTATCGGTAGCATTCCAGTTGCAGAGACATAGTGAGTCCTTATTGATTCGAGGACAATATGATTTGGTTCATTTATTTATTTCTTCAGTTCAGTTTTATAGAGTTATTTGGAGACATGTTCCTTTAACTCCTTATTCAGATAGTTTAGAGGCTTTCAGATTTATGTTCAGATTTACGTTCAGATTAAGTTGTTTTGGGTATTTTCACCCACATAATTGTATTTAGTTGAACCTTATGGCCTTACAGTTCTATGTATTCCGCATTATTATATCATGATTTACAATATACAAGTACAAATATCAGTCATGGGTTAGCTTGTGGTCCCTCGGGGTCATGAGCACCGTGTAGCATTCCGGTTCAGCGAATCAGGGTGTTACAAAACCTATATTGTGAAATCAATATGGCATAAAATAGAGTTTGTGGTTAGTACTTTGAATGTACTGGTATATGATATTGGACTAACTAAATTATCTATAAGTACTGAGCATGAATGCATGAACATGTAAAATGAATGCAAGACCAAGTAAAGCATGCGCTGAAATAATCTGTAAAACTGAATAACTGAATAATTGCTAAACTAAACACTTAGTCATGCAAACCTGAGCTGATTTGATTTGAATATAGAATTGAGACTATGGATGCTAACTACAACCGACATACCTAAACTCGAGCATATAAAGGCCCAACCCGTAACCTAGTTGGAAGGGTGCTGACACCTTACCAAGGGTACCAACATATGGCTGATGTGAATCCACAAAACTGATCTCCCAAAGGACGAGGGTGTCATGCCTCTATTGATGGTGGATCCCTCATAATCTACGGTTGTGCCATAGGTTTGGAACTTAGAGACTGCTACTAACAACTAATGCCTAACTGATATGGAGCCTCCATCCTTGCGTTCACTTGGTGCTAAGTGTTACTCCCAGTAGAATGACATAGATATTTATTTGCATTCAATATGATATATTACTGAGGAGTGCTAATTATGATGTTATTCTAAAATTTAGTGATACAAGCCTAATCTAAATGACTTGTAACCTAATAACAATGATAAGCATAGTTTTCCTAGGTATCTTGAATCATAACCCACCAACATAGATTAAAACAACTATTCAAAATGATGATGGGAAAATCATAAGATAGAAAATTTATAAATTAATACGTAACATGGTATCAACTAAACATGATATGGGTGATATTATCAAGCACATATAAACAAAATTCACATGGTGAAACACATTCTCATGGTTTGTATTCAAAACTATTAAGAGAGAATTGAATAAATTCATATTTGACATTGAGATTTCATAAAAAGAGGGAAAAGGTTTATGCTTTTAAAATAGGGAATTCTTGGGACTCAATGGATAGAAGGAACCCATTGATGAGTATCCCACATACCTGAATCTCTTATCTTCTTGAAGAAAACTTAGAATTGAGACCTTAGGAGGGTGAATTCTTAGGAGAAAATCGTTGCTTTTGTTCTTGAGAGTTGAAGAGGGATGAATGATGTTAATTGATTTAGAAAGGCATAAATTATGCTTATTTGGGGTTGTTGGTCATGAATTGGGTGTTTAAAGAAGAAGGAAAGACCAAAAAGCCCTTTAGCCTTAAGAAAAACTACATGAGTTTACACAACCTCCATGACACGCTGCCTATCGTGGAGGCTAGTCTTTGTGATACGCTACTTATCGCGGAGGCACACTGCCTCCGTGACTTGCTGCTTATTGCGGAGGGTTACCTCCATGACACGGATAAAATACAGAGGCATTTTGCCTCGACTATCCAAAATCACCCCAAATTTCTTTCAAAAATTTTAAAACTCTCGTGGATGACCCTTTTAACATTCCTAAGCATATTTTAACTCAAAAATTAATGTTTCAAATATAAAAAGGAGAAAAATTAAATATTTGAAATCTTGAGGGTGTTAAAATGGCCATGCCCCTTGTCTCTAGTGTATAATAATTGCTTTGGGGCCTTTAAATATGTGATGAATAGCTGAAAACTTATCTATGATTTTGTGGGATATTACAATATATCCCCCTTGGGATCATTCATCCCCGAATGAAATAGTTTGAGCTGAGATACTAGAAAGACTAAGATCATGCATTAAATACTTAAAAACTAAATCATGACTAAATAACTGAATCTGAAAAATGATGCATGGATTGAACTAAATTCATGAATGCATGATATGACATGAGGATGGCTGGATAGCTGAGATAGGAAATGAGAGGATTACTTTAAGAAAATCCATTACCTCAAGCTGTATCTGAATTAGTAGAAAAAAGATGGGGATACTTGGCTCGCATATCGACATCTACTTCCCAAGTAGCTCCCTCAACAAACTGATTTCTCCATAGAACCTTAACTAAGGTAACCTCTTTATTCCTTAACCTATGAATTTGACAATCAAGAATCTTAATTGGGACTTTCTCATAGGAGAGGCTATCTTTCACGTCCACACTTTCTAAAGGAATGACAGAAACGGGATCACCAATGCATTTTTTAACAGAGGGATATGAAACATTGGGTGTACTGATGCTAACTCTACATACAATTCTACTCATAGGCTTCCTTCCAAAAATGGATCAAAATCCTATATGGGCCAACATAATGGGGATTGAGTTTTTTTTTCTTGCCAAATCTCTTCTCCCCTTTCATGGGTGAAATTTTTAGATACACAAAATCACCAACATTAAATTCAAGCTCTCTTCTCCTCATGTCACCATAGGAATTTTGATGACTTTAGGCTTTCTTCAACCTTTCACGAATACACTACACTTAAAACATTGCCTAAAATACTAAATCTGGCCCTATCAGAGCAGTCTCACTAACTTTAAACAAACCAATAGGATATTTATACCTCTTACCATAGAGAGCCTCATACAGAGCCATTTGAATGTTAGAGTGATTACTATTATTGTCAGGAAACTCAATCAAAGGTAGGTGATCATCCCAACTACCCTTGAAGTAGATAATATTAGCTCTCAATATATCCTCTAAGTTCTGAATGGTCCTCTCTGCCTAACCATCTGTTTGGGGATGAAAAGCTATACTGAGGTGGACTTGAGTACCAAGACCCTTCTAAAAATTCCTATAAAAATAAGAGGTAAACTGAGTACCTTTATCTGAAATTATAGTCAACAAAACTCCATGTAACATTACCAACTCCATGAGATAGAGTCTAGCATAATTCTTGATTGAGTATGAAGTATGGACTGGCAAGAAAAGGGTTGACTTAGTCATTTTATCTATAATGACCCAAATTAAATCATGCTGACAACGCGTACTAGTAATTCTATAACAAAATCGATGTTTACCACTTCCTACTTCTAAGTAGGTATGCTGAACTCCTGAAGCATACCACTAGGTCTTTGATGCTCAACCTTAACCTGCTGACAATTTGGACACTTAGCCATGAATTCTACAATATTCTTCTTCATAGCATTCCACAAATAGATTTCCTGCAAGTCATGCTATATTTAGTAGCTCCTGGGTGAATAGAATATCACAAACCATGCATTTCTGCTAACTTTTTCTTTCTTAAACTATTGATATTCGAAACACATAACCTGCCCTAACAAAAAATCACACCATCTCCTTTTTGGGAGAAAATCTCAACTTTCAGATCCCAAACTGCCTCTTTTAACTTAACCAAAATAGGATCCCTGTCTTGCTTTTCCTTTACCTAGGAAACCAAATAAGACTCCAAACAATTATGAACCTATATATTACCTTAGGCCTAATCAACAAACCTAACACCCATTTGGGTGAGCTGATGAACCTCCCAAAATAACTCTTTCTTTTATCCTCCACATGAGCAACACTTTCCATAGACAGTTTACTAAGGGCATCGACTACAATATTAGCCTTAACCAGGTGATACAACATACTCATATCATAGTCTTTCAATAATTCAACCCACCTTATCTGATGAAGATCTAAATCTTTCTGTGTGAACACGTTGTAGACTTATGATTTGGGAACATGTCAACATGGACCCTATAAAGGTAACGCCTCCAAATCTTTAAGGCAAAAACAACTACTGCCAACTCGAGATCATAAGTGGGGTAATTCTTCTTATTGGGGTTGAAATGTCTAGAGGCATAGGCTATGACCTTACCTCACTGTATCAACACACAACCAAGACCAACTCTGGAAGTATCACAATAAACTAAAAACCCATTCGAACCCTTTGGTAGAGTCAATACTGAAGCAAAGTGAGATGAGTCTTCAACTACTGAAAACTTTTCTTGTAGGAATCTAACCACTTAAAATTGACTTTATTATAAGTTAATCAAGATATGTGAGAAGCAATAAAAGAAAATTCTTCAAGAAAATAGTTGTAGTAATCAACTAAACCCAAGAAACTCCTGATGTCTAATATAGAGATAGGTCTAGGCCATTTTCTTACTGCTTCGGTCTTTTGAGGATTAACTTGAATGCTATCCTCAAAATAATGTAACCAAGAAAGCTACTGATCTAAACTAAAATTCACAATTGCTGAACTAAGAAAATAACTGATGATCCTTAAGGGTTAGCAACACAATCCTCAAATGGTTTGCATGGTCATCTTCACTACGAGAATAGACAAGGATGTCATCTATGAAGATTATGATGAACATTTCCAAGTACTCTTGAACACCATATTCATCAAATCTATTAAAGTTGCAGGAGCATTAGTTATTCTAAAAGACATAACTAAAAATTCAACGTTACCATAGTAAGTCCTGAAGGCTATCTTTATGATGTCACATTCTCTGACTCTGCGCTGATGATATCTGGATCTGAGGTCGATCTTAGAGAAATATCTTACACCCTGAAGTTGGTTGATCAAGTCATCAATCCTGCCGAAAGGATACATATTCTTGATTATGACTTTGTAATTGACGGTAGTCAATACACATAGAGAACCATCTTTCTTGCACACGAAGAGAACTAAAACACCCCATGAGGAAACTCTACGCCTGATTAAACCTTTATTTAAGAGATAATTTAACTAATTCTTCAATTACTTGAGTTTGGCAAGAGCCATTATATAAGGTAGAATTGAGATAGGCTGGGTATCTAGAAGGAGATCTATGTCAAAGTCGATTTCCCTCTTATAAGAAACTTTGGGAAGATCATCATGGAACACTTTTGGGAAATCATTCACTACTGGGACTGACTTAAGACACGGAGTTTCAGAACTTGATTCAATGACTCAAATGAGATGGTAAATATAATCCTTGGATATCATCCTCCTTTCCTTAAGATAGGACACAATCTGACCAAAAGGTAATGAGGTACTACCTTTCTTTTCTTTAATTGGATCATTAGGAAACTGAAAATAAATTATTCTGTTTCTACAATCGACCGAGGCATTGAAAAAATATAGCAAATATATGCTGAGAATGACATTAAAATCAATCATCTGTAATTCTACAAGGTCTACTGAAGTGGCATTCTGAGATATTGTGATCGAGCAATTTTTGTATACCTGTCTGGCTGTAATAAAATATTGTCTAGAGCAGACACTAAGAAGGGTTCTACTAAGATTTCAGGATATCGCCAAAGTCTACTGCTATATAGGGAATCACAAAATAAAGTAAAGCTCTAGGGTCTAATAATGCATAAAAATAAAGATGGAAGACTTGTAACGTACCGATAACCACATTAGGAGAACTTTCTTGATCCTGTCGAGTCTGGAGGGCGTAGAGTCAATTCAAACGCTACCCACTGGTGAAACTAGAAGTGGCACCATGCTGAATTAGGCAACCTACTAGAGTTGGAGAATTAGTCTGGCTCTATTGATGATTATTCTTGCCCTTCCAAATACCCACTGGGTAGTCCTTTATCCTATGACCTGACTTGCCTCACTCAAAAAATGTATCACTTTTTTCTCTACACTCACCCTAGTGGTTCTTACCATACCTATTGAAAATTGAATTTATGCAACCACTATTCATGCTACCCTAGGACTTAGAGCATGTTGCTCTATCCCGATCGTCCTGTTTAAACTTAGGCACTGGAACACTGGTTGAAGAAGGGGCTGGAGAAGATAATTTCTAAAAAATCTGAGAATGATTCCTGTTATCTGACCTTTGCAGAGAAAAATTGAAGCTACCAATCTTGGCCCTCTTATTCTCCCATTGTTTTCTTTGAGCATCTCTTCCTCAATCTGCTGAGCATGGACCCTCAGTATAGAAAGGTCCATCTCCTTAATAAACATAGCATTTTTGCACTTCTTAGCCATATCCTTTGAAACTCAAGACAAAAACTTACTCATTTTAGCCTTAGAATCAGCCACATAGTCAGAGCATACCTCGCCAACTGGGTAAACTCTTGCACTTTGGCCTCCCTCAAATGAAGTGGGAAGAACCTGTCCAGGAAGCAGTAACAAATTCATCCCACTCTACAGGCCCTACATCAACACCTTTATCATCCTTTCACTACTTAACCCAAGTATGATCCACTCCTTATAACTGGTATACAACTAAGTCAACACTCTCACTCAGAGTAAAACCCATGATATTAACTCCTAGGGATCCTCCTCAAACTTAGTTCCAAAGAACACTAGGGAATCAATTCGAGTAAAGTCTTAGATCCTAGCAGCTAACGCCTGCTGATTGTTTTGAGTGGCCATAGAATGGTCTAAAACTATGAAAGCGGTCCTGAATTTGGCATGGGTGACATGATCATTCAAAGGGTGGTGGTGGTGCGGACTGGTCCCTATTTCTCCTTTCATTATTCCTTCTTGGAGGTTTTTCTGTAAATGGATAAAGGATAAGTTAGAAAAGGAAATTCAATAGATCTCATGCTCTATCACATGACATAAATACTGGAAGAAAAGAAACTTTCCTAAAATATCTCATAGCCTTTCGACCATAAATGTGGCGCGCTTCAAACCTATGCATAAGACTCTACTTAATGCAGCTTTCATATACCCTAGAACACTTTAAACCTTGTTCCTTGATACCAATTTTGTCATGACCTAAGACTACCCCTAGTCTTGACATGGTGCTTAAGGCCAAAAGTGACCCTAAGATAACCCATAATTTGGCACATGCTGTAAAGACTGAAAGAAAATAACAAATTACTGTGCGAAAGTAATTCATGAAAATATCTGAATGTCAAAACAATAGAAAAGGTATTGAATAGTCATTACAAAAAAAATACTAATTGACGGAAAGCTTCTAAACATAATGTGTTGTTGGGACAGGTCCACAACTAACTCTGACTACTAAAATAACATGAAACAAGGAAATAGAAAGCAAGATAAATAATATAAGTAGTCCTTAACTGATGAGGACTCACCAATGCTACAATTGAGTAAAAAAGGGGCAGACTACAAGCAATTTGGTAATTGAGCATCCGAACCTATATTGTGAAATCAATATAGCATAAAAGAGAGTATGCAATTAGTACTTTGAATGTACTAGTATATAAGATGGGGCTAATTGAAATACATATAAGTACTGATTAAGAATGCATGAACATATAAAATGAATGCAAGACCAAGTAGAGTATGTGCTGAAATAATCTGTAAAACTAAATAATTGATAAACTGAACACTTGGTCTTGCAAACCTGAGTTGATATGATCTGAATACTAAATTGAAACTGTGGGAGCTAACTATAATCGATATACCCCAACTTGAGAAAATTGGGGCCCAACCTGTAACCCCAATTAAAAAGGTGTTGATACATTGCCTAGGGTACAAATAGATGATTGAAGTGGATCTACTAAACTAATGTCCCAAAGGATGAGGGTGTTATTTCTCTACTGGTGGGGCACCCCTCATAATCTACGGTGGCATCATAGGTTTGGAACTTAGGGACTACTATTAATGACTCATGCCTAATTGATGAGGGAGCCGCTATCTCTGCGTTCACCCGTGCTAAGTGTTACTCCCAACTGAATGATACTGATATTTATTTGTATTTACATGATATAATACTGATGAGTGCTCATGATGATGTTATATTGAAATTTAGTGACACAATCCTAACTTGAATGACTTGTAACCTAATAGCAATGATAAGCATGATTTTCCTAGGTATTGGGTATTCACAACCTACCAACATATATTAAAATAACTATTCAAAATGATGATGGGGAAATCATAAGATAGACAATTTATAAATTAATACTAACATGGTATAAACTAAACATGATATGGGTGACTGACATTATCAGGAACATATAAACATAATTCATATGGGGAAATATATTCTCATGGTTTGTATTTAAAACGATTAAGAGAGAATTGAGTAAATTTATATTTGACATTAAGATTGCATAAAAAGTGGAAAAATGGTTTATAATTGTAAAATAGGGAATTCTTAGATCTCAATGGGTGGAAGGAACCCATTGATGAATATGCCATATACCTTAATCTCTTGCTTTCTTGAAGAAAACTTGGAATTGGGACCTTGGGAGCGTAAATTCTTGAGAGAAAACCCTTACTTTTGTTCTTGAGAATAAGAGAAGGATGAATGATGTTAAATGATTGAGGAAAGAGTAAATTATACTAATTTGGGGTTCTTGGTCATGAATTAGGATTTTAAATAAGAGGGAGACCAAAAATCCCTTTTAATTTTAATAAAGACTGCATGATTTTACATAAACTCCGTGACATATTTCCAATCGTAGAGGCTAGTCTCCATGTTACGCTGCTTATCCTAGAGTCATACTTCCTCCATGCCATGATGCTTATCACAGAGGGATGTCTCTATAACATAGTAAAAATGTGGAGGCATTCTGCCTCGATTGTCCAAAAATACCCCAAACCTCTTTTGAAAATTTAAAAACTCTTTTGGATGACCCTTTTAACATTCCTAAACATATTTCAACTCAAAAATTAATGTCTCAAACACGAATAGGCCAAAAATAAAATGTTCAAAATCTTAAGGGTGTTAAAATGGCTATGCCCCTTGTCTCTAGTGTATAATAATCACTTTGGGGGCATTTAACCATGTGAAGAATAACTAGAAACTTTTCTAGGATCTTGCGGGGTATTATAGGTGCCAAAATTTAGATATCACCCAAAAGTACGCCTGCTTATATGTATCAAGTGGTCCATACCGAAATATAGTAACCTAACTAGGTTGGGGTCGAACCCACAGGGAATGCATGTAACTATCTCTTATTGAAACAATTGGGCAGTACAAAAAAGTAAATGGGGGGATTTATTTTTTATAGTAGAAAGTAACTTAACTCGAATGCTTTTGGTTGTAAACAATCTGAAATGAACACTAAGACTGTGTTCCCCTGGCTTTCTAACTCCATAGGTTTATCGTGCTCCATTGAACCAACCTAATATCTTGCATGCAGAATCAGATAAGTTATGTATCACTAACTAATTTATGAATGCCTTTAGTGAATTTTGCTCTTTACCTTATGAGTCTTAGAGTGTGGCCTTACTAACCCTTATCCTAGATACTGTATCCTTACTAACTCTTATCCTATATCCCAAATTAACTATTACCTTCCGAGTCTCTAGTTAATTAGATGAGATAGCGAGATTATAAGATGAAGGTAAATCTCAAATTACTATCGTGATCTTTATTTCCTAATCTCTAACTCTCTTTTGAAGTAAGTAATGAATACAGGCAGGTTCTTAATGCTTACAACCACTAAGAAATCTATTAAATAAAATATGATCACAGTACATACAAGAATATTGGTTGGGAACAACACTGTACTTTTCCTACTTTGTTACTCAGCCAGGGTTCTGACAACCCTAGCCAAGGGGATTAGTTGATCATAATTGTGAAACAATCCATGAAATTCATAAATGAAATCATAGAATCAATATCACAATAGTTACGATGAAAACCTAAAGTCTCAAATCAATAAATCAAATTCCACCCATTAAAATTAAAGTTTAAAATAAGTCAAAAATCCCCATTCTAATTCCACCCACCCACACCTCTTTTTCTTTACACCATACCACTCTTTTTGGGACAGTACAGGTGTGTATTAGGCCGCGATAATAGTTTAAGTGTGTAAATGACTTTTTGGGACAAGTTCAAGGTGGATTTGATGTCTTTCAATAAATTCCCAAAGAACATTTTTCTTAAAATACATTATAAATAAAAGTAGAAAAAACATATTGAAAAGGAAAAAGTCAATGATCCACTAGATAACAAATCTCATGCGTGGTACAAATAAGGAAGTACAAATCTGGAAGGGGAGTAACTGTTGGAGAAAGAGCATATGGTGATATTAGGAGTTGATACCCTCCTATTTGAATTTTTAGAAGAGTTATATGAAACCAGATGGAGTAAAAGCAACAACATAGCAAGTAGTAAAATGATGAAAATCTCTTCCATAAATTGATAATGGACATGAAACACATATGTTGATACCATTGATATAGGAGAATAAAAAACTACAATGTGGCTTATGCAATATGTACTTGTACATCTTGTTTGGTCCAAATAGTTTTTGACTATTTGACCAAAATGGTATTGTGAAAATAATTAAAATATTAAGTTAATTTTTATAATCAAAATTCATAAATTAGCTTTTATGAAAAAACTTATTGATACAAAATAGTCAGCTATTATATTGATAGATCTATTAATTTTATAATTGATTATCTTATAATTATTAACCTAATTTCTTCAAAAATTCACAATTTGATACCTTGTGGGCTTGTGTCCATTAATCATTTGCAAATATATTAGAGATTCAACTCTTTTTTTTCGATAAAGTAAAAAAATAAAAAAATTCTTCTTGATTTGATTATTTTTAAATAACATAAACAGTCTACCGCATGACATAATTCATGAAAAACATTACATCAAATAAGTTAACAGCAATTGACATGTATTTTTTAAGAACAACTTTTTATATCTTATATTTTTAATTAAAAAAAATCTCATGTAAAATAAAAAGCATGAGATTTTTCTATATTTTCTTCAAGTTCTTCTTTTTATTTTTATTCCTTCTCCACACATGGTGATTATTTAATTTCCAAAAAAAAATTCATACCAAGAGAAACCATGATGTAGAACACTAAGATTTCAAATATATGAAGTCCTTTTTCTAAATTGTAAGTTCATCGTAATGGTAATTTTATTATGGAAACAAATCATGATCTTTTGAGATCGTTCATGATTTTCATTAACCACGTTTACCCTTTGAAGGTGATCTCTTGAGATCCCACATCTCTGATTAACTTTAATAATATGTGTCATCCTTCCAATGTGCCACGTGTCTTAACCAGGTATTCCCCTAATATAAATTGTAATTTTATCTTTTGGTCAAAGCGTCAGTTATGTCCGAGAGACAAAAATGTACAAAATCAATCACATCCTCGTTGCATCCTTAAATTCCATCGTAAAGTGACTTATCCTCATTGATCTCCTTTTGACATGTGTACAGTCCAATTGTGATGCTCTACCCTAGGTGGTGTTGAGAAATCATTTTTGTGATTTATAAATATGTGATTTCTAACCCTATTCCAACTTTTCATATCTTTTGCTTCCCACTTCATGCGTCTACCATTTGAAAATTCTCTTCGTTGAATCTTATTCAAAAAAAATTATTGGCCTTTAACATGACTTTATCATAGTCAAGTTTCTCCCCGTCTTCTTTATCTTTGAGTGGTATAAGAAAACATAAAAAAGAGAAAAGTGTTTCTACAAAACCCACCATTGATGACATTATCCCTGGGACCTACCATTTTGATGAAGATTTTAAGATACATCCATGCAATAGCTCTAAAAACAGGAATATATCTGTGTATAAGTTGGTCTCACTTATAAAGAAGAAAGATTTCTCCATTATTCAAGCAGGTTTCTACTATCCCACCAAAAAGTACTAAGCAATAGCCTCAAGTAATTCCGAGAATGTCATTTCTCCCAAACCCAGCTACATTTTCATTTATACCTATCGTTCAATATGGGTCTTGGAAAGCATATCAATAAAGTGATTACTGCTTTATTAATAACCTTTCAACTATGGATGGGCCTAATTTGTCCCAAGTTTTGGAGAATCAGAACCTAACTTTGCACTTTCGCCTTTGGAGTTGGTGAAGAGTTTACTTTGAACCATATTTTATCCCTGTATTTATCCTACATCATTCGAGGAGGTATAGTGAAATTGGTATACCATGAAAGAAACCTCTTTTTATGAGTTTGGATTATTTCATTGATCGAGATTAGACTGATCATTTTATGGTTGTGGCTATTAGGGATCTCTCTGATGTTTGTATTCCTAACTTTGAGAATATACATTCTAAGTGTTTGTGCTTTATGGTGCCTTTATTCATTTCATCCATTTTTCTACTCCTTGCTTATGTCTCTCCCTTTAGTATATTGCTCAACTCCTCGGTTGAATCCTTCTATGAGCATCCCCTTTCCTCAACAATTTCAAGACCTTTATGTATGTATCATGAAGATCTTAGACGTATTACAGTTGATAATACACCATAGACTCTGATATCTAAACAACCGAGGCTGGAATTCCAAAAATCATGGTTTGTTATTACTTCAATATTATGTCATATCTCAATTTTGTTCTCATTTTCCTACTTATGTTCTTCTATTTGCAAGAGTAATAAAAGGCCCTATTTTCTATTTTTTTATCATCTTTGGTTGTTCTAGCCGGTCTCATTGGTTGTGATCTATCAGATGGGCTCCTCGTCCTCTCAATATAAGAATTGATTTTTATCTCGAGTCCAAGTCCTAGTCTCACAAAAATAAGAAGGAAAATTTGGTGAAGCTAGAGGCTTCTATAGAAAAAGTGAAAAATCGTCTTATGTTGGACTCCAAAGTCATTGATTTGGATGAGGAATTATTTGAGGGATACTTGGAGGACGCCTTTCTCAAAGTGTCTGCGTGATTCAGCTCATAGGTGCAGCCACATCATAGATTAGGGAGTTATTTATGAGTTAGAGAATATGGAATGGGATAACTCACATGCCTATGGTTCCTTATGGGGCTACTTTTTATGCTACCATTAGAACAACAAATCGCTCATCTCCTTAAACATCTCTTGGAGTCCCAATCTAAGTTGAGCTCTCAATATATAATGACTTATAATTCTACTTATTTTTGCTGTTAGAGATTATCCATAGTGACCCTAAGTTATTTGTGACTTGCTGGAACTGATAGTTTGGTTATCAGATAGTTCATTTGATTTTTAGATAAAATTCTCTATTTAACACAGTCTTCATTAGTCCCACATGGACACCAAGTAAAAACTTTAATAGGAAGTTCTCGACTATGAATTTTAACTTCACTATCAGCTCCAAAATATCAATTTTAGGCTAGGTAGACCTTTAATTCGGATCCCAATGCACTCGAGTTTATTTTGACTTGTTGGTCAAAAAATTGGATAATTAAGAATTTAGGTGTGGGGCCCAGATTTGATTGAAATGACCTCAAAAGGAAAATTTGACTCTGCCAATGAGTCTAGAACATCAAATTTAGTATGGTTACATAATTTATTTGCCTTCATTGGATTCCGAATGAAGTCTGAGGCATTGGCCAAAACTTCGAAGAATTTCCAAGTTTTAGCTGATATCTTGTGCATCAGGGAGATATTGTGACCAAGCAAGCCAGGAAGGAGATTATTATATGGCAATCATGATTCACAGATGGAGATATCCATACCCGATAACCTGGTATGGCCTTAAAAAGGCCCTTTAGTCCAAAATATTAGGTATTTCCACTCATCTTTGAAACCAAGGGGCCCAAAAATGGTGTGCCAACCTTAAATTGACTCTTGGGTGAAACTTAGAAGCTTGATTAACATATATTTTCATGATTAACATCATATTTAAGGTAAGAGTCCTTCCATTTCATGCTTCAATTTCTCAAATTCTTAACTAAAACCCCAAATAGCTTAAGGATATAGTTTTAGCCCAAATAAGCTTTGTTTTCACCTACTTCTTGAGGGTGATGATTTCATAGTAGTGTATGAACATTGGGTTGGTCTCAAAAATAAGTTTTCTAGACATGGGACCCACTTGGGGTTTTGGTATCGATTTTGGGCTCGAAACACAATGGTGCAATATGGGCATCAATGTTCTTATTATAATGTTTACATTATGTTTTTAATAGATTGGCACCTTGAAGAGGCTTCTAATAAAGAAACAGCAAAAGTTTAGCAGTTCGTGAGCGTACATTAGATTTGATGTAGGATAGGTTTATGCCTTTTTAGATTGACCTATGTCATAATATAATTGTGATATCTTGTTAGATTGGGATGGGTTTTAAGTATTGGATTGATGAAATGAAGGACTTGGTTTAGTTGGACCATTTAGGATATGTGAATCATAGAGTTGAAAAGCTTGACTGTTTTTCTTTGACTTAGGTTTGATAGACTTCATTACTCATATTTAGTTTGAGAATGCATTAGAACATTCAATATTAAGTGAAATGCTTTAGTTTCTCATAATTAGAGTAAGTTGACCTTAGTTTCTAATACTAGTGAAGGCCGCCTTAGTTCTATTAGACGTAGTAATGGTGATTGAGTAAAATATCTACCTTAGGGATTGTGGTGGCTTGCTATATATCTAAGAGTTGATTTAGACATTGTAGCCTAGTTTAGGGGAGAAATTGACTTAGAATGCATTTGGGGATTTAGCTGTGAGCTTGTTGACCCACCTTAAGGTAAAACTTTTGATTAGTTCTCTTGAACCCTTACACTTAGTAATGGACTAGTGAGTTCCTTTTGAGGTAATATTGATGACTCTTAGTACTTGTTGGTTATGCAAAATGGAATTGAGAGTAATGCCCATGTGATTATGCCTTTGTATGCTTTATTGGCTAAAGCTTATGTTAAGCTATTAATTATATGATTGAGATTATCTATTATTTAGGCTAATGAATATGCTATTAAATGAGCCACTGGCGATAATATGACCTAAGCCGTATATGATGTTGTTGACCACACTTTGAACAAATAATAGATTATGTGATGCTTTAGATATTGCTCATATTAGGGATAAATTATCTTTAGGCCAATTACAGGCTAATAAATATGCTACTAGGGGACCATTGTTTATGATATCTCTTATGGTTATGCCCATGATTTAAATCCTTGAATCTTGATTATAATTTTGATTAAACCCTTGATTAGGCTACCATTCAATCCATTAACTATGATACTACTCAAGTGATGATCATGCTTAGTATTATGCTAATAAATCATATTAGAAATATTTTTCATTGTTGATATTGGAAAAGATGATGTTAATGGTGCTAGAAGGCACACTTTTGACTATATGTAAAGCTATTCTATGCATTATGCTTGGACTCATGATACTTCCTTATAAGATTATTTATGCTAATGCTTTTGCCACTTTTTGTACATATCTACATACCTATCTCTCTGATATGGGATGAAAAAAAGATGTTGGTATTAAAGATATAAGTTTTGGGGAAAACCTCAATGATAGTTTATTTTATTTATGTTACATATACATATATCTATTGATAAAGTGACATTGATGATGAACGTTAGATTATGGAGGTATGCGCTTCTTTGCTTATCCTTTATATCTATTTACTTCAGCCCACATGGGTCTTGTTATTTACTTTAGCCCTTATAGGGCTTATTCTTTATTAATGACAAAAATTTGGGTATTGTGGATATTGATGTTATGATGATACTCAGCAAGGCAGGAAGATATTGTGATGATGTGATAATACCCAGTAAGGCCAGAGAGTATTATGATGATATGATGATACCCGGTGTGATAAGAGAATTTGTGATGATATGATGATGCCTAGTAAGGCTGAAAGATATTATGATGTTATGTTGATACCCAACAAGGCTGGAGGATATTGTGATTATATGTTGATACCCGACAAGGTTGGAGGATATTATGATGATATAACGATACCCGATAAGGCCAGAGGATATTGTAATGATATGATGTTACTAAGTGCGGTTAGATAATATTATGATAATACGATGATTCCTGACAAGGATGGAGAATGATTATTGGTTTGTATTTGTGTACATTTACCAGTTTGAGTCTGGGTAGCCCTGTGTATAGCAATTATATGTTTATTTATGTTCTTGTGTAGTTGGCTATAACATTGACATTAGAGTATCGGTAATAGTCTTCTAATGAGTTAAGGTATAAAGTAGCATAGTTATTGATTTAAGGATAAAGTTGCTTAGTGGTGGATATTGCTTAAGTGGGTAATAGTGACTAATGGGTTAGTGAACCTTAGCAATAAAGAGGACTATCCGTATTAATGGCTATAATAGTAATAATTATTTTATTATAGAGGTTAGTGATATTAGGTTTAGCAATGGTGGTGAGTAGTTACTATTAATGATTAAGTTTATGATGCTGATTAGTTGTTAAGTAGGGATTTATGGATTAATGATGCTAGTTAATAAAGGATGTTAGTTGATAGATAGATAATGAATAAATGGTGATTGGTGGACTTTTGTTGGATGGTGGCTAGTGGAATTATGATGGATAGAAATTAATATTGGTTAATTGGTGAATATGGTATAGTGGTGACTCTTGACTAGATGCTAGATATTGGCTAGTTAGTGAAAAATGATTAGACGTTGAACCATGAATAGTGATTAGGTGATGAATAGTAAATAGATAATAATTAGAGATTATATGATGACTAGTGAGTAATTGGTTTTGTATTAAGCATTGGCTAGGTAATAATGTTTTAATAGGCTGTATTGGCGAGATAGATGCCTATATGATGGTATGGTTACATTTATGATTATGTTGGTATATGCTATTCCATTACAATTATGGATGATGATTATGAATGTTGGCAAAAGGCAGTTTGATAGAAATTGTGAAAAACTATGGATAATGAGAAAGTTTGGATATATTATTGATTTGATCTTTTTATTTTCTCTTGGGTGTACTCTCCAGTGGTATGGAATGCCGTGATGAGTTCTTTATTTTATGAACTAGTTGGTGTATGGGCGACAACTTTGTACTTGCGCTTGCTTGTGAATGTATATTTATTACTTTATGATTTTGAATCATTTATGAACGACGGTATTGGAATTGACGCCTTATCTTATACTATTATTTTGATATTTAATAATTATTATGTTTGGCGATATTGTCATGCTTTGATGCCTTATGTTATATTGTTATTCTGATATTTAATACTTATTATTTACAATGATATTGGCATATGTTGATGCCTTATGATACCATGATATTCTGATTTACTTAATTATTATATACAATGGTGATGGAAATGATTCAGATTCAAGTCTATACATTGACTTTGTTATAATTAGTTTGTACTTTATCATTCTTCTATCATGATTTAGCTCAATTGGCTGATGATTCCTACTGAGTACCCATTGTTTTGGTACTCATACTATACTGCTGTACCATTAAGGTGCAGATCCAAGTATAAGCTATCGTCGTTGATTATTGCTCATATGGTGATTCATTTTCGTAGATAGGGTGAGCTCATGGAGGTTGATTCACCCATCTTTCTTCTATCTTTTGTATTTAGTCTTTAGTATTCGAGAAAGATGTATTGATTAATCTAGACTTAGAATTGTATTCATACTATTAGATGCTTTTGTACTTACTCTACAAGGTTTTGGGATTGGTATCTTGTTTACTGTTTATTCTATCTAGAACGTTTATGTTTGAAATTAATGTTCTTGAATTTTACCTATGTTGGGCCTTCCTTACAGGATTAACCCATTACATTAGCTTTGGGTTATAGTAATGGCTTACCTACTAACGGGATTTAGTCGGTGCCATCATGATTTGAAAATTGAGTCATGAAAAATTGGTATTAGAGCCTAAGTTTCATCGATAATTTTGATAGAAGAGCAAGTGTCTGGTAGAGTCCTTCGGATCAAAATTTTGACATCTGTTTCCTATCTTTGGGCAGCTATGGGACATTCTTAGGAGTTCTTCACTTCTTCCACTAACTTTTTTCTAAGAGTCTGAGTTGGTTGGTAAAATATTTCCTTGACCTTACTCTTTCATAGAACGCTAGGACATATGCTACCACTACACGAGACAAGGGTCCCAAAATCGAGCCCAGGGACCTGCTCCTATTATTGAACGTGGAAAACCTTGAAGTCGTGGATAACTTTGAGATGTGTCCCCAGCTAGACTCCAGGATAGGCCACTTTCTCTAGAATGTATTCATGCAACCGAGCTAGAGATTTTTTTTCTATAGCCAGTAGCGGGTCAAGCACCAGCCCAGGCTCCACCAGGGTTTATTTCTTCAGTAGTTCTCAAAGATGCATTAGTTCAGTTATTAGGTATTATTAGTGATGCACTGTCTAATGATGCACAGGCCAGAGTGGTATTGAGACGGGGGCACAACCTATAGCTGCAACTCCCCGGGTTGAGATTCCTCTTGCTTTAGTTGGTAGTCACCCAACCAGTGGTTTCCCAGCCTGATATGTCTTCTAAGGAGCAGAAGATGTTGGGCATATTACTGAAGTTAGCTCCACTTAGACTTTTGGGTGCTACTGGGGCAAATTCATTAGAGTTCCTTATTACTTGTGCGGATGGGTTTTGTGGTTAGGGCCTGGTTGAGACTCGTGGTGTGGATTACACCATATTTTGATTTAGATTTGTTTTTTCGTCATTTGTAGAGATGTTATATGGATACTAGAATAGCTGGATCTTCTTATCTTGTCATGGACTTAGTTCTCCAAGATGTTCTTGGAGAAGTATATGTCTCACAACTTTAGAGATCGATTGAGAGATCAGTTTCCTGGATTGGAGCTGGGGTCCTTCTAGTTGCTGAGTATAAGGATTGTTTTAATGAGTTGGCTAGACATGCGACTTTGATCTTAGACATTGAGTATGGGATGGTTCACTGCTTTATTAGAGGGTTGAGGCTTTCTATTCATATGTATTCTCAGAGTAGTTATCCTCTATGTCTATTCTTTGAGCCTTAGAGTCAGCCGAGTCATCTTGTTAAGGCAACCCTTTAAATTACCAATAGAGGTTAGTCTAGTGCTAGAGATCGCCTTAGTTAGGGCAGTGGTTAGTCTTCAAGGGGTTCTTTTCTATTATGTCTAGAAATGGTAGTCATTTATGGTGAATTGGACCTATTGGTTCTAGTTGTGCTCATGTTTTCTATTTTACTTGTGGAATTTTGGGTCACTATTTGTGGGATTTTCTTAGTTGTGGGGTGATGGTTGGTTAATTTTAGAGTGTTTCCCCTATAAAAGCAGTTTACCCTCTACTAGAGGTGGTCTTAAGTGGTAAGAGGTTTCTAAGGTACTTAAGGAGGGTCTCAGATAGGTAGTACGAAAGTTCGATTAGATGACCATCCAGGTGGCAAGCGTAATTAGTATATGTAGTTCCTTCTAGACCTTAGGCTTAGACTTTAAATACTCTATTTATAAGCGAGATTTCGATGTTTCACCAGATGGTCCTTGCTTTGTTTGATCTGATATCCTATTATTCTTTAACATATACTTATTATGCACCATGGTTGGAGTTAACTAGTGATTTATTATTTGTACCATTCGCATATCTACTCTCGTGGGTGATTCTATAGTAGTGGATCAGTATTTAGATTATGTGTTGTGACAGTTAGTGATATTGATACTTGTGTTGATCTTTTATTTTTGATTTGTCAAGTTTTGATGTAATTCTGGGCAATGATTGGTTATCCCACTACCATGTGGTCATGGGTTGTTTTACCAAGATCGTTAACTTAGCCATGCCCGGTAGACCTCCAGTCGTGTGGTAGAGAACGATTAGTCATGAGCCAATGAGGATTATATTTTATATTCGTACTAGGAAATTTTATCTTTAGGGCTTGCGAGTCTTATCTCACTTATGTTGTGATGCTAGTATTGAGAGTTTGTTGCTTGACTCTATTCTAATTGGTTGTGCATTTCCTAACGTGTTCCCTACCGGCATGCCAGGTATTCCCCCTGTCTGTGAGGTTGAAGTTGAACACCCAAACTATTTTTGTGGCACCTTACCATATGGATCCTGTCGAGCTTAAGGAGTTGAGTTCTCAGCTTCAGAGTGGATCCATGTTTTCTAAGATTGATTTGAGGCTTTATATGGTAGGAGATATCATTCTCTAGTTAGATAGTATGAGACTTCAGAGGTTAGAACCCTTGGATTGAATATGTTTCAGGGGTTATTGATGGAGTCAGGATGATTCAGGATAGACTGAGAGTGACTCAGAGTAGGCAGAAGGCCTATGCAGGTCATCGTCTTTGTACCTTGAGATTTGGACTTGGTGATTGTGTATTCCTCCATGTAGCACCCATGACAGATGTGATGAGGTTTGGAAGAAAGGGTAAGATCAGTTTGAGATATGTTGGATCTTTGAGATTCTCCACACAGTTGTTGAGGTAGCTTATGAGTTAGCTTTATCTTTGGATCCTGCTACTATTCATCCGGTGTTTTATGTCTTTATGTTGCGGTGATTTAGTCCTGATCCTTCTCATGTTCTTGGATGGGACTCAGTCCTGTTGGATGAGCATTTGACCTTTGTTGAGGAGCCAGTGCTTATTTTGACTAGTGATGTAAGACGATTGCACACTAGAGAAATTCCAATTGTTAGGGTTTAGTGGAGGAACCGTCCAGTGGGGAGGCCACTTGAGAGATTGAGAGCGAGATGTAGGACCAGTATCCTCACTTGTTTGAGACTTCGGGTACATCCCAGTTCTTAACTTTCTAGGACGAAAGTTCCTTAGTAGTGGATATTGTAATGACCCTCCAGGTCATTTTCTATAATTCCACTTATTTTTCTCAATTGAACTTATCCATAGTTGCTCTAACTCATTTATGACTTTCTAGGACTGATAGTTTGGTTATCAGGTAGTTCGTTTGATTTTAAGTGCCAATTCCTTATTTAGAAGTCTTCACTAGTTCCAAACAGCCACTGGGCAAAAAATTAAGTAAAATGAACTCGGATGCAAATTTTTACTGTACCAACAACTTTGAAATATCAATTTTAGGCTAGGTAGACCTTTTGTTCGAGTCCCAATGCACCTAAGTTTATTTCGACCTATTGGTTGGAAAGTTGAAAAATTAGGAATTTGGGGGTGAGGCCACGTTTGGTCGAAACGACCTCAGATGGAAAATTTGACTTTGCCAACTTGTTTGGAACGTCAAATTTAGTATGGTTACATAGTTCATTTTCCTATATTGGATTCTGAAGGAATCTCGAGGCATTGGCCAAAACTTGGAAGATATTTTCAAGTTTCAGCTGATATCTGGTGCATCAGGGAGATGCCAGAATCGTTCAAGTCAGGAGGGTGATCGCCCTATGGCGGTCACGATTCAGGGATAGTGATAGCCATACCTGATTACCTGGTATGGCTATAAAAAGTCCCTTTAGGCCAAAATTTTAGACATTTCCACTTATCTTTGAGACCAAGGGGCCCTAAATTGGTGTGCTGTTGTGCTATAAAAAATATAGTACTTTCGACACTTACAAAGATGGAAATATTCAAGTTTCTAAGGTTGTTTTGTTAGATATAATGTGTTTAGGGTATGTTTTGCAAGAAACTTGGTTTTGGATGCTAATTTCAAGAAAAGATGAAACTGGAGTTTTTGTCTACTTACTTGATCATTTTTGGGAATTTGTGGCACTTACCGGTTTCACATGACCAAAGAATGCACTAAAAATTGAAGTTCGGAAGCTTGGTTGCAAGAATCGGAAGGTCTAGCACTTACCTATGTCCATATAAGGAACACATGTAGCACTTGTGGTTCGTATGTGACTAAGGTAAGTACTAGAATTGAAGATCGAGAGAGTGAAAGAGCTGAAGAAGAACTTCTGGCACTTACCTATGTCTACATACCGACTACATGTGGGTAAGGTAAGTACCAGAAGTCATAAATTTTGAGGATGAATAGTGTAGGAAGTTTTTTTGGCACTTACCTGGGTCTACATGTGGACAGCATGTATACATGCGCCCATTGATATGCCGCATGTGGCCCAAGTAAGTGGCCACTGACCCTTCTTATCATTTTCTATACGGGCTTTGATTTTTAGGGTTTTCTCATGTACAATAAATACCATTAATGTTTTTAAAGTAGAGATTACACACTCTTAATACTTACA
The DNA here is from genome assembly GCF_002878395.1 of Capsicum annuum. Taxonomy (NCBI): domain Eukaryota; kingdom Viridiplantae; phylum Streptophyta; class Magnoliopsida; order Solanales; family Solanaceae; genus Capsicum; species Capsicum annuum. The sequence continues at coordinate 174,046,298 of NC_061122.1, read as the reverse complement.
AACATATTTCAATTCGAAGATCCGATTTTGGTCTTGGAATTCTCTTGTATTGATTTTGGTTGATTAATTTAGTTGAAGTTTTGGGTTTTATGTTTTGATTATTGTGATTACATCTTATTCTTTCAATTATGTTGTTAATTACTTTACAAGCATAAGTGGCTAAAAACCCTGAGCTAGGGTTGCAAAAACCCTGGCAGATTGACGAAGTAGGGGAAGTGCTATGCTATTCTGAACCGATACCCATGCATGTATTGTATTATCTTTACTTTAATAGCTATCTTAGTAGTTGCAAATGTTAGAATCCTGCCTAGATTATTTCTACTTACTCCAAAAGAGGAGTAGTGACTAGGAAAAGATAATTACATCAGTAATTTTAAGTTTAACTATCCATCCACTCTACTAGGTATTATCTAAGTAAGATGGTTTGATTTTATCTAATAACTAAAGACTCAAAAGTTAATAGATAACTGAGATATGGGATAAAGTTAGTAAGGCGATATCCTGAGACTCAAAAGGTAAAGGGTGAAATCTGTCAGCTAGTATAAATGACGTTCGGTGGCACATAACCTATCAAATTCTGCATGGAAGGTATCGATTTGGTTCAGTAAAGCACGATAATCATATGGATTTGAGAATCCAGGGGGAAAGTCCTAGTGTTCATCGACGACTAATTACAACCAATGTTGATATTAGCTATTTGTTCAATTTGACAATACAATCCCCCAATTTATTTTTCCAGTTTTGCCTATTGATTACAGCAACTGAGAGCAGCAATTCCATGTATTCCTTTGGGATTCGAACCCAACCTTTGTTGGGTTTCTATATTTGTGAACGGCAAAATAATATTTAGATTGAAGGTGTAGTTTAGGCGTTAGAAAAAATGTTGGCGCCGTTCCTGCGGAATATGGTGTTAAGTTGTAAATTAAAGTTGTTGCACTTTTTGGGTTTTTTTTAGTTGTTAGTTAGGTTTACGTTGATGTATGCCTAGAACATAGAGTAGAGGAATTACTTTACTCCCATTGAATCCTAATCCAGAGAGGATACTACAAACACCTAGTAGAATGACACAGCCAAAAAAAGATGATATTCTTGAAGGGGTTCGTGATGATGCACACCAGGTGCTTTTCCCTCTTTTTGAAAGAGTTCAGAATATTATTGATGAATAGATAGAGGTGCTATTATTACAAACTGCTAATTAGAGGAGGGATGAATATACTTAGCATATTTCTCAGGAGGCAGAGTTAGTTGTTCAGAGGCAGGACGCAGTCCGCCAAGAAACACTCGATGACAATCAGAACAGAGTTAGAGGTAGTCATGCTCCAGTGATCCCATCATACAAATATTTTCAGCCATATGAGGATGATGATAAGGATATGGGGTACGTAGAGTTGACATAGACTGGAGCTATTATTCCTCTTATTTTACCCCATGCATTAAGTTTGACATAACAAGCGTAATGATTCAACTCTTAAATCTAATACAGATATTCAAACATGAACCTTGCAAATTTTATTAGGATATATAATTCATACTCAAATATAGGGGTAAATCAAGAGGCATTTAGATTGAGGCTGTTCCCTTTCTCACTTACAGGAGAAGCATATTTAGTCTAGGGGAACTGCCAAGAGGATCTATCACTACATGGAACGAGTTGCGCAAGCAATTCTTGAACAAGTTCTTTCCTCCATCTAGGAGGTTGTATCATACGGATGAGATTTATAATTTCAAGAAGCTAAAGTTAGAATATATGGATGAGGCTTGGTTCAGGTTTAAGAAGAAGCTGAGTATGGTCCCCAACCATCATATTTCTGGGACGAGCTTATTGGAGATATTCTATAGAGTCCTGACCATCAGTTCCTGAGCCATGGTAGACATGATCTCTGGAGTAGATTTTATGATACTACACTGGAAGTTATCTTTGGATATCCTAGATCAGATCTTACTCACTAACTGAGGGTGGAAAAATTAGGAGGTTGAGAGGGGATCTTACATGTATGCTATTGGTGCCTCCTACGACTAGAAAGTAGTTGATGATTTAGTAGCATAAGAACTTGTGCTATTGAGAACTGATATTGGGTTACTATAAAAGTAGTTTTTAGAAAGAGGTTTTGAGAAAATGAACGTAGTAGGAGAACAGGGTTCAACTTCCAAAGCTTATGAATCAAAGTAAGAGGAGGAAACAAAATATCTGGATCATCAGTTGGTGGGTTTTTGAGCCCAAGGGAAAGGAAACCAAGGCCGAAACTGTTATGATAGATATAAATACCATAGTAAGGAATGAGACAGTGACTGGAGAAAGAAGTATGACTATAGAGTGAAGGAAGACAGGTACATTCTGCCTGGCAGACGGGATACAAAATCAAGTATAAAAGTGATGCTGACTAAGCTAGTAAAGGGTCAAGAAAATCAGGAGAACAACCTCAAGGAAATTAAGGCTGAAATTTCAGGGTTGAACCAGAAGTTTGAATCTTATACCATTGTTATCAAGTAGTTGGAGCACCAGTCTGGGAAGATGTCAGCAACACTGAATCTGAGGTAGCTAGGTACCTTTTCGAGCAATACTATTCAAAATCCAAAAATTAATGGTCATGTTCTTGATATTACCATAAAAAGTGGTACAACTACTGTGGATCCTCCATTACCTGCTGCAGAAGCACTAAGGCATGATGAAGATATTATTGACAAGAGCCCTCTTAAACCAACTGCTATGTGCCTGTTTTTAGATGATCGTACTTTGAAGAAACTTGTGGGCATTTCTTTTGATGTGATTATGAGAGTTGATGATAACTTCATCTTTCCAGCTAACTTTTTCACTCTGGGCTGTGAGGTTGAAGCCAAGATACCCATCATATTAGGGAGACTATTTACAGCCATAGGTAGTGCAATGGTTGACATGGAGAAAGGGGACCTGAAGTTCAGAGTCAATGGTGAGGGGGTCATATTTAACATCTGATAAACAATAAAACAGCTAACCAACATAAGGGTGGTGTCGGTGATAGATTGTATTGATGACTCGAGAGGGTATCTTTATGGGTATCTTGATGAATTATGAGTAATCAAGGTACCCAAGTCATGCTGTAGCATTAAATCAAGCGCTTCATGGGAGGCAACCCATAGGCTTGTTGGTGAATTCTGAGTAACCAACATAGCCACGTCATACCACAATGTTAAATCAAGGGCTGGGTGGGAGAAAACCCACTATTTTAGTGTTCGCTTGTGTTTTTTTTACTTTTGTAGGTTTATAGCTTATGAACTTACTCGAAATATAGTAGGATTGCTACATTCATAATTGTCCAGGTAAGAGGACTTTGTGACTAACTCATTAGGGTCACAAGTCCTATTCGGGCCAGGTAATGCTGTGAGATACTTGAAAAGATGAAATATTGAGGATAATAATGTAAAGTTCTGGACTCTGACACATTATCATAATTTTAAAGCCGTAAATTCAAGTTACAGAACCATAAGTAGCTAGGTAAGCATCAAAATGCAAAGTCCATAAAGCAAGAAATTGGGCCAAAATTTAAGGTCCACTTGCGCCCAGGACATATGGAACGCATGTACCACAGGTGACCCATATGTGGAAGACACAAGTGAGCTAGTTGTGGACCCAAAATTTTAATTAAAATTTTGGGCCCACCCATGGTTAAATAAGACTTAATTCGGCCCTCTTGCTAGTTAAACATAATTTGAGTCATTTTAATCCAATCAAATCCTCAAAATCTCATTTTTTTCTTTAAATCCAAACTTTTCTCTCAAAGATAAACTTATCCCACACTTAGAAAAAGGCTAAATTGAAAATTATTTGGGTACCAACTTGTCCTACCACATTGAATATAAGCTCAATCTTAGGTTTTACTTTATTTCTTTAGAGTTCACTACTGGATTCTAAAAGAAAAGCTAACTTTCTCAGCTCCTAATAGTAATATATTGATTTAAATGTTAAACAAGAAAGTTAATGTGTTTATTTTCATGTAAAATATAAAGAAATAATCATGATTCTGTGTAGGAGCCTTGAAGTAGCCTAAATTCTTGATTTGGGGCTTTGTTTTGAATTAAACTCTAAGGTTAAGCCCAAAATAGATGTTGAACTTAAACAAGTAAAGGACTAAAAATAGTTGGGCATGTTAATTTGCATTAAAAATCATGATTCATTGTATATGTCTGCACATTGGACTTGTTGGTACTGCGAATAAGTTACAAAAGTGTGAAAATTGATGACAAATTCAAAGTTTTTGAATTTTGAGTTTTTCTTACACTTAATTTTTTAGGTCCAGATGGCACCCAAAGCTGCAGAGATGATGGTTGATACAATGAGGATATGGGATGAGTCCCTCAAGACTAGTGGCTCGATAGAAGAGTACCCTATTACACAACTTAGAGAAGTTGTGTCTGGGGTAACACAAAGAGTGACTAAAGGCCAGGTACGCCAGGCAGCTGAGACTATCATTTTTGGCACTATGGGACAACCGCTTCCTAAGAAATCATTGAGGGGCAGAAGGCCAGACTTTACCCATCCTAGGTCTTGAATTGAGGCCATTCAGGCTGCCAAAGTAGTCCTATCCTGACCGATGATGAAGTCAGCTCGGAGATCACCTCCATACTCTTCTCTACCGGGTGATGATGATGATAATGATGAGGCAGATTCTAACCTAGTTCCACAGGGTTGACCCCAGTCTGAGGAGGGGTCCCAGGATTAATCTGAGGTTGTATATTAGGAGGATTCGCCAGTAGTACCCCAGTAAAAAGAAGGTACCATGGTTTATGCATAACCGTCAGGTATACCCTAGTATAAAGAGGGTACAGGGTAGGCTTCCCATGAGGTGCCCATTCTAGATAAGAAGGTACTAGGACAGAAAGGACAGAGTTTCACCCTTTCACATACCTCAGAGGCACGTCTTATGGAGGATAACCTAAGGTGGTGTGTGGAGGGAATACAAATGCTATTTAATATAGAAAGTCATGTTTCAGAGACCGACAGGCCTAAGGGGATCATTTTTAAAGAGCACAAGATTAAGATATCTGGGTTGGGAAGAGTACCATAGTTGCGGGCAGCCTTTGATCGTTCTCAATTAGAGTGGATGACTAGACCACTCAATTCTAACAACCTAAATTTGGCATGAGAGTTTTATGCAACATATAGTGCCACAGTAGTTATTTTGATACACATATTTATAGGTTTGATAAGACATATGGAGAAACCATAGCTTGAGTAGACCCTTGTGCGAGGGGACGGGGTTGATCTTTAAGCAGCGTTTATCCGGCGAGTTCTCTTAGGTCCAGACTATATTGCCCTAACATTTATATTAGAGTGTGACTACAGACTCAGATTCACACATGATAGACATATTATAAGGGAGGATAAGCATAGACATGAGAGAGTTGAGATGGATAGATGGATCGTTGGATACGTTTCACCTATGGGTGATGAGACCCCTTGGATCAAGGGACATGGCATAATAAAGAAGGCATTATTGACTTTTGGTGCTAAGTTTTAATGGTTGATCATCATATATAGATTGTTCCCGACTGCTTAAGATAATGTATTGACTTGGGAGGATCCACCTTGATTGCTAGTATGATGGCCGGGTATGATATTGCCTTGGCTTCTATCCCCCAACATGAGATTCATGGTAGAGACTTTGAGGAGAGGATGAATTTTCTATTTTCTTGTCTTATGTAGAGGTTGAGTGATGATATCGGTGCACTAGAGATACCAGGAGTCGATGAGAGAGTACTTGAAACACCCGAGAAGGTGGCTTTGCAAAATTTTTAGTCGATTGGTAGTGATCATGATATGTTTGTTGTGTTGCATCCATATAGTATGTTGTTTCTATCTTGTGTAAAGGTTTCCTTGATGTATGTTGAGGTGTTGACTTGTATCTATACTTAACTACCAAAGTGAAAGAGAATTGAAACACTTAGACCTTTGACCATTTGGAAAACAACAACCATTTTGTGTTTCTGGAGTGGATACGGTTAGGGGTGCTGGAGTCGTACCTAAGGTCATGACTCATACCTCTTTCCCCATTCCCTTTTGTATCCTAGATAGTATGTTAGGGTAATATACAGTCCTACATACAACTAGGCCATCCCTTCTTCGTAACTATTCTTATAAGTCGTATACTACTCAACCGTGCAGAGTGAAAACCTAACCTAGAGTGGACTATTTTGGTCACAGATGGAGTTTATGAGTTAGGGGTTGAGTCGTACCCAATTATTTTGACTCAAAGGATCCATTTCGTACCCACAATAGTGTGATTGACCTAGGAGGAGGCTAGGGTATGAGTTAGGGTACCACTTGCACCCTAGGTCACAATTACTAAGTAATCTATAAGGGAGAGTCACATCGCTGCACGTATGGATTTTCTAACTTTTAAACAAGGACCTTTAGGTCATTTCCCAAGCCTAAAACCATAAACCCTCTCACTTTATAAGGCATATAAGCCTCTTAAGTCCTTATTTTAGAAGACTTAAACATCCTAAACACTCTAAAGGCTCTTGGAAGTAAGATTAGAGGCTAGGGTTTGAAGGTGTTCATCTTGTGGAAAGAGGAAGAGTTAAGATTGTTAGTGTGTCATCTTGTTTAATGCTTGTATCTCTTTTCCTCTTTAAATAACTCAAACCTATGTGTTTCACACTTGAATTAGTAAGTGTACATAGTGATTTTGAATCAAATAAAATAGGTTTTACTACCTAGAAATGAATGATGATGATCCTTGTTTATACTTTTATTGATATATGTTATTGATGGTAGATTGCATATGTGGAGTTTGTTGTATGTTTTATAACATGAGTGTCTTGAGTAACTTTAGTCTTGATGATATCTACGATAAAAATGACCTTGTTATAAGTATGCACAAAAGGTGTTTGTGAAAATATCTAAGTTAATTATCTAGTCAATTGTTGAGGATGTGTTGGACTAGGGCAATGTCCCAATGAGTATGAATCTTTGATAAATTTTACGATAAGAGTATGGTTATCCATGTAAGGTGTGATTATAACCTTATTATGATAAATGACCAATAGGGAGTTGAAGTCCCTTAATATAAAAATGAACTTGAATAGTGTTTTGAACTAAAGTGTGGTATGAAATGCTATTAAAATATGGATGTATTGTGAGGGTATTGAGGAACATAAAATATATGGGGTGACAAATTGAATGAAGGGATTGGTCTATTGATATGGTTAAGCAATGAAGGCTCCCATAATGACCATGAGGTCTTGTATAGTTTTGAAATTGGCTAAATAGCTACAGTCCATAAATTTTGTATTGAATGAGTGTTGATGCATGGAAAAGTGGGTAAAGTCCCAAATATCATCTAATGATAGTTATAATGGATTGCGTTCAAATTCCCTTGCCTTATATGATGGCTTAAATTCAATGTCCCTTACCCCATGCAATGGTTTCAAGTTAAAGTCCCTCACTCAATGAGAATGCAAGGTAAAGTCCATTGTTTAAGAAGAGCTCTTGTGGTTAAACCACCTAACCTTATTAAGAGGCTTGTGGTAAATTCCAAATATGGCATGAGGTTAGATCCCCTTGCATAGATGAATGTGTACGGGTAAATTCCCTTGTTTGAAAGATGAATGTGTATGGGTAAAGTCCCTTATTTGAATGATGAATATGTGTGGTTAAAGTACCTTATTTGAATGACGAATATGTGTGGGTGAAGTCCCTTGTTTGAATGATGAATGTGTGTACATGAGTAAATTCCCTAGTTTAATAATAATAAGAATATGGATAAAGTCCTTTGTGCAATAAAAGTAATGAATCTATAAGTGTGGAAGAGTGGTAGTTCTCTACTTTGCGTCAAATGAATGAATGCTTGAGAATGGTGATGAGCTTTTATATCTTTATTGGCATATGATATATCTATATGTATGGATAAGTGTGTGAATGTGATGAAATATGATATATTGCCTTGTTGTTGATTGATGATGTATTGTATCACTTATCCTTGAGTTACATGCCAGCGTTCCAATCACTAACTGACTCTGGATGCTACATCCCCACACGACGTAGGGCCCAAACCATCTTCTTCTTTACTTGCATAATGATTAGTAGATCAAAGCAGTTCATGCATTTACTTAGAGTGGCGAGCTTCCTTACTTTGGAAGATGATCATCTATTTGTCCTTATCTTAAGACTTAGTCTCTTTAAGACTTGGTTTGGCTATTATCAAAAGCTTGTCTCGACTTATACGATTATTGACTTTGGTTTTGTATAGAGGTATTGTGAGCAACTGTAAACTTGGGAGTAGTTATCAAAATGAATAAGATGTTGACTTATGTTATTATTTCCACTATTCTGATATATGAGTTGAAGTTCCTTCGACTCTTATGATATAGGGAGACGTTTAGGTTGGCTTATTGGGGAGACCTCTAGTTTATATGAACTTGAGGTGCCCATACGACATGGCCTGAGTTTTGAGTATGTCATGTTGGTATCAGAGCCTAGGTTCATGGTCAGTTAGGTGTTCACAATACCATGTTAAGTAGAGTTTTTTTTATGGGTGTGAAGTGCGCCATACTTATAAAAGAAAGCTATGAGACATTTAGGAATATTTCCCTTTTTTGAGTTTCAATCTCAAGCTATTGAGTCTAAGGTCTTAGATTTAATTTGATTCCATTTTGGGACTCAGGCAGACACTATTGAGGGTCCAATAGATGAAGCACATCCAACTTTTGGATTTCAGACTCAGGTTAGGGTTACAATATCTAGCCATTCTCATGGGGTTGCATCAACCAACCCTACTCATGAGAGTGGAATTCCTCCTCAGTCTCCTCAAAGGGATGATACTAATGTAGAGTTTCGTCACTTCGTCAATCTCTTAACTCAATTGGTAGCCTCTCAAGTGGGGCATGGTTCCCCAGCTACTATTTTTTCTAAGGCTACAAGAATTAGCCAATTTATAATGTTGAGCCCTCTTATGTTCTCGAGCACGAAGGTTGAGGAAAATTCTTAAATCTTTATTGATGAAATGAAGAAGATCTTATGGATTATGCATGCTTCAAAAATTGAGGATGTTGAGTATGCTTCCTACCAATTGAAAGATGTAGTGTACCAGTAGTACGAAGGGTGGGAGTTTTCTAAGTGTATTGATGCTAGTCTGACTTCTTGGGTGGATTCTCTGAGGTTTTTATTGACCACTTCTTTCCTCAAGAGTTAAGGAAATCAAAGGCAAAAGAGTTCGTGAACTTAGAGTAATAGAGGATGTCTATTCAAGCGTATGCCTTAAAATTCCATCAATTATCAAGGTATGCTCCCGAGATGATTTCTAGCATGAAGGCTAGAATACACAAGTTTGTCTTAGGATTGTCATATGAGTTAGTTATCAAACGCAAGACAGCCTTGTTAATTGAGAACATAGTTATTTCTAGATTGGTTATGTATATGCAACAAGTAGAGGATGTGAAAATAAAGCAAGCTGAGCTTAGTGAGAAACAAGGAAGAAAGTTTAGGCCTTCTGAGGGTAGTGGTGGAAGTAGTGGCAAGTGGCCATTAAATAAATGGGAGAGTTCAAGTTTGTTTTCCTCAGATAGTGTTCTCTCTCCTTACCCAAAGTTCTTAGGTGGTCGTCGATCTCAGTTTAGTGGTGGGTCCTAGGCACAAGGTGCCCAATTTCAGGCTAGTAGTGCCCATTGGACTCCATCTCGCCCTTCTTGCCAATTTTGTGGTCAGAGTTATCATAATAAGTGTGAGAAAGGGAGAGACAGATATTTTTATTTTGGTCAGCTTCGGTACATTAAATGTTAATGACCCATTTTAGCAGCTTCTTGGGCTAATAGGGCCTCTGTTGCTACTCCATCCACTCCTTTACCAAAGGGTGCTTTGTTTTCTTTTGCTTCTTCTTTTGGCACTAATATTGGCCTGAACTGCTTGTATGCACCTGCTACTTACTAGGATTTTGAGGCATCTCCCGATGTTTTCACAGGTATGTTAAGACTTTTCTCTCGTAATGTGTATTGTTTTCTTCATCCAGGGTTTACTCTTTCTTATGTGACCCCATATATAGCTGTGCATCTTGGTTGTAGTCCCGAGAGTCTATCAATTTCTTTTTCTATTTTTACCCCAGTTGAAGACCCCGTGATTGTTAGAAGGGTCTATAGAGGATATATGATAACTGTTAGTGGTAGAGATACTCTTGTAAACTTGATAGAGTTAGACATGGTTGATTTTGATGTCATCTTGGGAATGGATTGGTTTCACTCTTGCTATGCTTACTTAGATTGTAGTACCTATAAGGTGATGCTTAAATTCCTTAATGAGCTGATCATTGTACGAGAAAGTGGTCCTTTAGTGCCAAATGGAAGGTTTAGTTCTTATCTCAAGGCTCGAAAGTTGATTTCAAAGGGGTGTTTGTATCATCTGGTCCGAGTTAAAGATTCTAACTCAGAAGATCCTTCTCTAGAGTCCGTTCCCATGTTAAATGAGTTTCTTGAGGTGTTTCTTGATGGTATCCTTGGTGTTCCTCCTAATAGGGAAATTAATTTTTGGATTGATCTTATTTTGGACACCCGTTCGATCTCTATTCCTCTTTATAGAATGGATTCAATGAAGTTGAAAGAACTTAAGGGGCTATTGAGGGACCTCTTAGATAAAGGTTTTATCCATCTTAGTGTGTGTCCTTGGGGTGCTCCCATGTTGTTTATGCGCAAGAAGGATGGTTCACTTCGTATATGCATTAATTATCGTTAGTTGAACAAAGTAACCTTAAAGAACAACTATCCTTTTCTTAGAATCGATAATTTTTTTGATCAACTTTAAGGTGCAAAGTGTTTCTATAAGATTGATCTTAGATTGGGTTATTATCAACTTAAAATAAGGGATGCGAATATCCCTAAGACTGTCTTTAGAACCTAGTATGATCACTATGAGTTTCTTGTCATGTCCTTTGTGTTGACCAATGCCTCGACAACATTCATGGATTTGATGAATAAGGTCTTCCATCCATTCTTGGACATATTTGTCAATGTCTTCATTAATGATATCTTAGTGTATTCTAAGAGTGAGATGGATCATGTAGATCACCTCTATGAAATGCTACAAACTTTGAAGGATCATCATTTATATGCCAAGTTCTCCAAGTATGAGTTTTGGTTGAAAGCCGTAGCTTTTCTTGGTCATGTCATCTCTAGTGAAAGGATCATAGTAGATCCCTAAAAGATTGTAACGATTAAGAAATGGCCTAGACCTATGACTTCAATTGATATTCAGAGCTTCTTAGGTCTAGCCGATTATTATAGGAGGTTTGTGGAGAGTTTTTGCACTATAGCTGCCTCGCTGACAAAATTAACCCAAAAGAAGGTCAAGTTTGTATGTTCCGATGCGTATGAGGGTAGTTTTGAGATTTTGAAAGATAAATTAACTTCAGCTCCAGTGTTGACCTTGCCCGAGGGTAGTGATGGTTTTTTGGTTTATTGTGATGCTTCTCGTATTAATCTTTATTGCATATTGATGCAACACAGTTAGGTGGGGGTCTATGCTTATAGGCAATTGAAAATTCATGAAAAGAACTACCCCACCCATGACGTAGGTAATAATATGATGATACCTAATAAGGTCAGAGGGTATTATAATGATATAATGATACTCGACATGATTGAAAGATATTGTGATGATATGATAATACCCGCTGTGGCTGGATGATATTGTTATGATATGATGATGCCCGGCAAGGTCAGAGAATGATTATTGATGTGCCTATATATACATCTATCGGTTCAATTTCGTCTAGACTTATGTATCGCAATTATGTATTTATTTATGTTCTTGTGTAATTCGGTATAGTGTTTATATTAGAGATAGAGATTATAGTCTTCTAATGAGTTAAGGTATAAAGTGGTATAATTATTGATTTAAGGATGAAAGATGCTTAGTGGTGGATATTGCTTAAGTGGCTAATATTGACTAATGGGTTAGTGAACCTTAGTGATAAAGAGGACTAATGGTATTGATGGCTATTAATGGTGATGATTAACTTATTATGGAGGTTATTGATATTGGATTTAGCAATGGTGGTGAATAGTTTGTATTGGTGATTAAGTTTATAATGTTGATTAGTTGTTAAGTGGGGATTTGTGGATTAATGATGCTAGTTCATAAAGGATGTTGGTGGATAGATGGATATGAATAAATGATGATTGGTGGACTTTTGTTGGAAGATGGCTAGTGGAATTATGATGGTTAAAAATAAATATTGGTTAATTGGCAAATATGGTCTAGTGGTGACTTTTGACTAGATGCTATATATTGGCTAATTAGTGAAGAATAGTTAGACATTGAACCATTAATAGTGATTGTATCATAAATAATGGATAAATAATAAGTATAGGTTATATGATGATTAATGAGTAATTGGTTTGACATTAAAGGTTGGCTAGCTAATAATATGTGGATAAGGTGTATTGATGAGATAGATGCCCATATGATGGTGTGGTTACAGTTATGAATATATTGGTATATGTTATTCTATTACGATTATAGATGATGATTATGAATGTTGGCAAATGGCCATTTGAGGGAAATTGTGGAAAACTATAGATAATGAGGAAGTTTGGAGAAATTGTTGATTTGATCCTTTTATGTTTCTCTTGGGTGTACTCTCTGGTGGTATGGGATGTTGTGATGAGTTCTTTAATTTATGCACTAGTTGGTGGTTGGGCGCCAACTTTGTACTTGAGTTTTCTCATGATTATACTTGCGTTACTTTATGATTCTAATCATTTATGCACAATGGTATTGGCATGCATTGATGCCTTATGTTATACTGTTATTCTACTATTTAATACTTGTTATGTATAGAGATATTGGCATGCATTGATGACTTATGTTATATTGTTATTCCGATATTTATTGCTTATTATGTATAGAGATATTGGCATGCGTTGATGCCTTATGATACACTTTTATTCGGATTTGCTAAATTATTATATATAGTGATGATGGAGATGATTCAGGTTTGATTCTGTACCTTGACTTAGTTATGATTATATTACACTTTATCATTCTTATTTCATGATTTAGCTCAGTTGGCCTATGATGCCTACTGAGTACCCATTGTTTTGGTACTCATACTAAACTTCTATACTTTTTTGGTGCAGATTTGAGTATCAGCTATCGCCGCTAATCGTTGCTCATGTAATGATTGATTTCTGGAGGTAGGGTGAGCTCATAGAGTTTGATTCGCCCATTTTACTTCCATCTCTTGTATTTTGTCTTTAGTATTTGAAAAAGATATATTGATTATTCTAGACTTGGAATTGTATTCATACTATTAGATTCTGTTGTAGTATCTCTACCAGGTTTTGAGACTGGTATCTTGTTTGACTATTTCTTATATCTAGAACCCTTATGTTTACAATTGATTTTCTTGAATTTTGCCTATGTTGGGCCTTTCTTACCGCATTAACCCATTGTGTTACCTTTAAGTTGTGGTAATGACTTACCTACTAGCAGGATTTAGTAGGTTCCATCATGACTTGTAAATCCGGTTGTGACAAGATAGTCCTGCATATCCATTAGATCACTCTGGGGTCCCATGCCATGGTTTCCAGAAGTAAGCTTCTCCCCCGGAAAGAACTACTTTACTCAAGATTGAATTGGGTATGATATACACTCTTTTTACTACCTTATGGCCATATTTAAGCTTTATTTTAGGGATTATTTTCATGAACAAAACCCATCATGAGTGGAACCCATACTAATTTTCGGTGGGAGAACCATCTAATGCCAAAATCAATAAATCTAATACTTAGCCAAAATAAGGCAAACTATTTTTTTCATTAATTAATATAATATAGTCGACAATCTAAATAATAACCATGAAACACCTAAACAATCCCTTAGAATCTAAAATCATTGTACCAAAGCACCACAAATGTTAATAAATAGGGTTCAATCCAAAATAACAAAAAATGTCTAAGTCCGACACAATGGATTAGAAATTGAATGAAGAACTTCGGGTTGCTTGGAAGATATATCTCACCCTTGAGTTCTAATATTATCCACTTGTAATGACCCTTTTGGCCAGTTTCTAAATTTTTACTTTTTTTTTTGGATATTTATAGCTTTCCTATAGCTTCCCCAAGTCATTTATGACTTGCTAGAACTGATAGTTCGATTACTTGGTAGTTGATTTAGTTTTTAAAGACAATTCTCTATTTTGAAGTCTTCATTGGTAAGAATTGGCTACCAGGTAAAAAATCTACACAAATAATCTCGTATGCCAATTCTGATAGTTGCAACAACTTTAGAACATTGATTTTAGGCTAGATAGACCCTGGGTTCAGTCTCAAGGCTCCCAAACTTATTTCGAGCTACTGGACGGAAGTTAAGAAAAATGGCACATGTGTATGGGATCCACTTTTAATCAAAACAATCTTGTATGGAAATTTTAATTGTGCCATTGAGTTCGTAACATCAAATTTGATAGGGTAGAAAAGTTTGTTTGTGAATACGGTGTTCAGGATGAATCCTGAGGGGTTGGTGGAAACCCAAAATAAATTTGAGCTTTCAGCTGGTGCACCGCTTAAGTGCCCTTTCAGGTTTCTTAAGTAGAGGACCGCTAAAGAGTCTAACCGATCGCTTAAGTAGTCAGGGTAGCCCAGTAGGGGTTTGCTTAAGTGGAGCCCATACCGTTTTAACGATGTCCGCTTAAGCAGCAAAGGCACAGTTTAAGAGGTATGTTCGCAGGTAGCAAATGTCGCTAAAGAGGCACTAGACCGCTTAAGGCGTAACCTCTTAAGTGGCCTTATATTCGCTTAAGTGACACTCGAGCATTGGTTACCCTATAAGTACCCTACTTATCCCAATTTCTCTTATTTTCACCTATTTTCAAGAGTCTAGAACCCTAAAAAGTGTGAAAACTCGGGAGAATATTTGGTGGGTGATTTTGGGGCATCTGTGAACTTAAATTACACGTTTCTTCTTCGAATTCTTAGTAAGTTTCTATCAATTTTATGATTTAATCCTTCATCTTTTTCAAAAATCCCTAGAATATTGGTGTGTTGATTATAACACCATTTGAACTTGGAATTTACTTATTTTTAAGCATAAATGTCCCGTGAGCATAAAGGGATGAGTTGTCAATTTTGAAAGTTCGATTTAGCAAATGGGTCCCACATGGGGTTTTAAAGTAATTTTTGACTCGAATCACAATAGTGCAATATGAGTATCATTGTTCTTGTTTTGATGAGTACATTGTGATTATGATAGTGTGTGTCCTTGTGGAGGCTACTCAAATAGGGAAACTATCAGTTTAGCTGATTCTTTAGGCTTTTCTTTGACATTGAGGTAGGCTAGGTTTACCTTTTTCATCGATTGATCTAATTCCTAGTATAATTGTGATATTATACTAGATATGATATGGGATTTAGGTATTGGAGGTATGATTGGGATAATTAGGGTTATTTGGACATCTAGGCTACCATGGAACCGTAAAATAGGTGTAATTGACTTAGTTTCTCATGATTTATGAAGAATTTCTATCTTAGAGCTAACTGTGGCTTATTTAACATTTAAAAGTGAATTTAGATACATTAGACTAGTCCGAATAAAATTGGCCTTAGAACGAACTTTAGGAATTAAAAGTGGGCTCCTCCATCCCACCTTAGGCCAATATATGGATGTTATACCCTCTAAAATGCTTATTCATAGGACTTTGAGGATATTAGATACTTAATGGTTATACTAGTTTGGTACTTGGGAGTTGGTGCTAATTTTGGACAAAACCCAGTGGTTTATTTATAATGTTTTCCAGTTCAAGTATGACAATGGATAATGATATTAATGATATGAGTTCTAGTTCAAGTCTGGCAAATGATGATAATGATGATGATTCTATTGAGTTTCTCTAGTACGACATTGAGATTTCATTTATGCTATGATACGGTATGATGAATTCATAGTTATGGCTTGATATTTGATAAACTTTTATGGATCTTTAGTGATTTATTGTCTTTGATTGTACCCTCAAAGCTTATGGGGGTCCGTATTAGGTTATTTACTTTTCTGCACTTATTGGCTTATAGGGGCGAGTCTTATAGTATTAATTGTGCTTTATTTCATATTATGTATGTTTCGATATTTATTTATTGTGTTGGAGCTTATTTCAAAGTTTGCCCTTTACCTTGACTTGGTTTGTTTATCTCGCATCTTTATCATATTTATATCATGTTTTGGCTTAGATGGCAAATAATGACTATTATGTAATTGAGGTTTTCGTACTCATACTACACTTTTGTACCTTTTTGGTTTAGATATGAGTATTAGTAGCCACTTTTGATGTGGCAATCATGATGAGTTGATTTTTGAGATAGGGAAAGCTCTCAAAGTCGAAGTTACCCCCTTTTCCTTCTATTATCTATGTCTAGTCATTTATTTTCCAAGACAAATTATGTTTGAGTATTTCAACACCTATGTCCCTCTTGTAGTAGCTCTTGTACAAAAACTACTAGGTCGTGTGATGGTTGTTGATGATTTATTTATCTTTTATACTATCAATATTGCCTTATTATTATTGTTGGTATCTGTCTTTTACTTTTTCTACAAATTAGCTCATTGGTTATAACTCTGAGCTACGGTTTGACGTACCTACTGGTGGGATAATGTAAGTGCCATTATGAATCGTTAACCAGGCCGTGACAAATTAGTATAAGAGCTAGGTTCACCAGTATTGTTGGTACAACAGAAGTATCTAGAAGAGTCCCATAGATCAGAATGATGAAGTGTGTTTCATATCTTCAGGAGGCTATAAGACATTCTTAGGAGTTCTTTACTTCTTTCACTTATTTTGTGCTAAGAGTCTGAATTGGTTTCTAAGAAATTCCTTTGGTTTCACTCTTTGGTAGATGGCTAGGAAACATGCTACTGCTACCCAAGATGAGGATCCTGAGATCAAGCTTAGGGATCCTACCACTATTCGTGGATGACCTAGAGGTCGTGGACAATGATGTTGCCTAAAACTATACCTTAACTAGAAGTATAATGCGGTTGATTGCAAATATAATAACCCAACAGGGGTGGGGTCGATCCCTCAGGGAAAATGTGAACAGTTGCCAATCTTGATGTAATCTACGAGCAGTACAGGAAAGTGAATAGGGGAATTTTATTATCAGTAGAAAATAGTAACCGACTCTTGAGTATTGTTTAGTTAAAACCAATATGAGATGAATACTAAGACTGTATTCCCCCTGTCTTATAAACTACGTAAATTTCTCGTGTTCAACCCAATTATTCTATTGTTATGCATGCAAAGTCTACAAGTTAGGTATTATCCAGAAGATAAATTTCACCCGTTGACTTGGTTATTATCTTAGAGTGTTTCCTTGTTGCCCCTTGTTTTGGCCCCACTCATACTTGGTTATCGTACAACTGTCTTAATCCTTGCTATCCAATCACAAGCTTCTTGGTTATAGAATGGATGCGAATACAGGCTATCTCAAGTGTCTGTAGCTAATTGAGGATAATTAATTCAAAGGAGAATTAAGATACATGCAAAAACCCTAGAACAATTGAATCTCACACTTCCTATACGTAGCTAATCCACCAGTGTTACCACAACCCTAGCTAAAGAGATTAGCCGCTCATGTTTGTGCAAGAAACCATGATTATCAATGAAGAACACATAAAATCAATGGCATAAGATTAAGATGAATAAAATCTTTTAAAATCAATGGCACAAGATTAAGATGAATAAAATCCAAAGCCTTTAGTTGAATGAAACCTTAAATCTCTAGAAAATAATACAGTAGAAAGTAATTGTGTGTAAATAATGTCAATGCACATCCTGGTAAAAGATAAACCCTAGGGTATTTATAGTATCTCAAAATAACATAAATATACTATTTAAAATGGTAAAGGTAAAGTTAATTTGGCAGTCGGTTCGACTCAGTATTTATTCGTATCCTCAGCTTACGAGTCGTACCCTGCCTTATCGTAACTAGTCCAGTGTCTAATCTTCTAGCGGATTTAACTCTCTGTTGAGCTTACGAGTCGTAACCACATATACAAATCGGATTCTTCATCCGTATCCACCTGGGACTTTAGTCTTTTTTGGTATTGAACACTGGTTGGGATACGACATCCCTATACAAGTCGTATTCAGAATTTCGACTCGTATCTTTCTGATACTTTAAATTCCTGGATAGTAGCTTGGATTCTGTTGTGATTACGACTTCAGCATATGACTCGTACCTTGGATTACGACTGGGATATGTGAGTCATATCTAATTCATACTTGGTTTCTTGATTTGGCTTTTGGTTCTGTTTCTCATATGATTCATCATACGAGTCATATCGAATGATTACAACTTAAGGGCAGACTCGTATACTAATTGTAGTTGGACTTTTTCAGGTCCTTTTCTTCATTTTATTCTTAGATTTTGTTATAAACCTATTTTACCTGCAATTCACACCAAAGTTCATCATATCTAACAAAACACCTTAAGTTCACGGATACATTTATCGTTTTAAACAATGACAGTGTAGTGTTTCCACACCACATCAACATCCTCAACATAAACTTTTGCATGTCCTCAGACAAACAAAACCAAATACTATTTTCTACCCCGAGGCTTTCTACCCCGAGGCGATGCTTTAAATAGGAAGATCCCAAACAACCTATGGAAGTGATTTTTAAATTAAATTTCAATTTTGTTGTTCCCCTCTTAATTTTAAATTTTGCAACTCAAACTTGCATATAGCAATTCAGCATATGTAAAAAAATAAAGGGATTCGGTGATGGCATTACATTAGCAATAGATACTTGGTCATAGACCTATTTTTCATCCGTCAAACAATCTAGCAGCTTAGCAGCATAACCCATGTGCACTCACATTCAAAGAAATCCTATTCTCTCCTCATATATATCTATCTATTCTGGGATATAGCAAATAATGCTCACTCTCGCAAAGAAGTATCACCGATGTGCATTAAATACCATAGGCTTGCCCTAATGCTCTTTTCCTAAGCTTTAAGATATTCGTGGTAAGATTCACTATAAGAATTTATTTGTCTTGTAACATAGGCTATGGGATGGTAGGATATCCTTTTGGGTATTATTTTAGTGACTAATCCTCCTGGACACTACGATTTTCTTGGGCCTCATAATTTTTGTCACTTTTTTCATTTATTTTCTCCCTTATCTCCTTTTTCTTTTAAGTATATTCTAATGGTCCAGGGTTGGCTTTTCTAGTGCTTATTTTTATCATTATTTTTCTTTTTCTCTACTTTGCACTTTTCTTAGCTTGCTTTTCATCAAACCTACCCATGATTCAACTATTTTTCTTACATCCCCTTTCTTCATACACGTTTTGCTCTTAGGCACCCTTATAATAGCTACCCTCAACTTAGGCTATTTTCCTGAGTTAAGGTGCTCAGTATCCAAAGGAGGACCAGGGTCAAAAATAGGTTTATTTCAAGCTAAACGAGAAGGTGATAAGTGAAACAAGAAAATTTGGTCAAAATTGGAGCTTCCTAGCTCTCAAAATGTCAAAAATACGAATAGAGGGTCTTATACTCAGCGATGGTCATTTTTCCTGACGTAATTCACGAGTCATGATGGCACCTACTAAAACCCACCAGTGGGTAAGCCAACGCTGTAACCCAGATGTAAGGCAATAGGTTACTCCTTTAGAAATGCCCGACAAGGGCCACAATAGATGAACACAACAATAAATAATAATGTTCCGTAATAGACAACCAACTACGAGTACGAATTCCCACGACATGGTAATATTAATACAAGAGCATCTACATTCAACAATAGGAATTACATCTCAAAGTCTAAATAGTCTTAAATAGTCTTATACAGTCGTCTCGAATACAAAATACAAAATAAAGAAAGAGGGAAAATGGGCGACTCAAACTCCAAGAGCTCACCCTATCTCCGTAAGATCAACACGACATGATCTCAACTTAGCAACGGAAACTAGTATTTGGATATGCACCAAAAAGGTATAGAAGTGTAGTATGAGTACCAAAATAACAGCAACTCAGTAGGCATCATCGGCCGACTGAGCTAAATCACAATATAAAGGCGATATAAAGCAAGACAATATATCTAAGTCAAGGTATAGAATCGAACCTAAACCATTTTCATAATTACTATACAAAATAACTAATCAACTAGAACAATAATACGACATCTCATATTGATACATACCACAACCATCATAAAACATGAATAATCGATCTTAAAGCGTAAAGCAATATATACACAATTACAATCGCATAAAT
The DNA here is from genome assembly GCF_002878395.1 of Capsicum annuum. Classification (NCBI taxonomy): domain Eukaryota; kingdom Viridiplantae; phylum Streptophyta; class Magnoliopsida; order Solanales; family Solanaceae; genus Capsicum; species Capsicum annuum. The sequence continues at coordinate 174,026,059 of NC_061122.1, read as the reverse complement.
ACAAAATTCAACATGCATACTACCATTAGAGCATAAAGTAAAGAAACCTACCATGGTGTCCCATACCACAAGGAAGTACACCCAAACATAAAGTAAAGAACTCATCACAGCGTCCCATACCATTGGAGAGTGAATCAATAGATTACATCTTCAATATATCAAGATATATATATATATATATATATATATATATATATATATATATAAATATATATATACACAACCAACTCATATATATCCATGGTTTCGATATTTCCTCTCAACAGTCATTTGCCAAGATCTATAATCATTGTCAATTACCAAAATTAAAATAACATATACCTAAGTAATCATAATCATAATCTTATACCCATTTTAGGTATTGAATATATCAAAACACTCCATCTAGTTGATATTAGCCAACCAAAACTTATTATTAATCTATTAGTTTCTAGCCATCATAAGGCCTCCAATCATTAACCTAGCTAACTCTTTATATACTTCTACTTCATGAAGTAGTAACTAATTATGATTCACTAGGTCGCCAACATCCATATTTAGTCAAAATATACACTAGACTACAATCGCCATTTAACCATAGTCCATTACTAGTAATCTTAAGCGCACGAGTCATCACATAGGAAGAGGATTACATTCCATCAAACACAATTATCTATCAATTAACCAATATCTCTTACTAGTTAGCACCATAAATACCTAAGTCAACATTTAGGCATCCAAAAGCATTACCCATTAGGCATCAATATCACTAGTTATAAAAAATGCTAAATCTATTATCATTATAAGCCGTTCACAATCATAATTATTATGTACCACAATTTAACTAAACAAGGTCCACCAACTAGTATTCTACACTTCTACCCATAAAGTAATATGTCCACTTTATATAAACACCTAGCTATTACTTAACCTACTTTACCAGGCAAAATTTATAATCTATCCATTTATTCAAGTCAAATATATCCACTAGGCAATTTCTTCGTTCTACACATGGCTACACTTACCAATTAGTCTTAACTCAGTATTTAACATATTTTATTTCTTATCACAATTTAGTATTAAAAAGAGCCATGCCACTTAAACAAGTGATTAACAGTTGAGAATTAAAAATTATTTTCCAAGGAGAACATCATATCCCTAATGCACATATGAGCATAATCATACAAGGGCATAACCACACATGTACATATATATTTATATATGCTTACCATACATAGCATCACCATAATCATCAATATATCCCCCAAATTCACCGGGCATCATCGTAATATCAATACTTCTTCCAGATTCACCGGGCATCATCATACCATCAATACATCTTCTGGTTTCACTGGGCATTATCATATCATTAATATATCCTCCGGTCTTACTGGGCATCAATATAGCATCACTATATCCTTTGGCCTTGCCGAGCATCAACATAATATTAATATATCCTCTAGATGTACTGAATATCATAATATCATCAATATTCATCATAACATTAATATTCATCCACGAAACAATATATATAAATATATATGTATATAAATAGCAAAATCAATATCAAGTACAAGTCCCACAACAAATAGAGCGCAAGAAAAGTAAGGTAAGGCATAATATTGTACCTCGCCATTTATCATCAATACATTATAATAGTAAGTTCATTAACATACATAATCATATGGTATGAACACTCAATACATTATAAGGCTTGGCATGATTATTACCATGGACAATCAAAATCCATGGTCATACTTTCTAAAATCTCTGGAATTATGCATGATTGAAAAAACTAGAAAAAAGGGGTTTTTTGACACAAACAATAGTATAGTCACGAGACTTGAGCATAATATGACTAATGGAATAATTCAAGACACACATAGTAAACTAGCGAAAGCTAAGTGGTAGCATAACCATAGGTCCAATTTACAAGACTTTACAATGCTACCCAAGTTATGACAATAAGATATTCAATCATATATGGACATTATTTCAAAAATCAACATCATGAATTACCCACTTATAAAGTTTACCCACTATATTACCAAAGAATATTCTAGGCGTTTATCAAGTATCTAGGTCACTAATGAAGTTACGTAGTTTAAGCTTAAGGCGGATCAAGTTCTGCTTCTAATATCCCAAATTATCTTCTTAAGCCTAACTTCTTGTAACACCCTGCAACCGGGTCTCAGAATGTCACACGGTGCTAAAGGATACAAGTAGCCCCAAGCTAACCCTTTGAGCCTTCTACTTCATATAGTAGCTTACCTAAAGAAAAAAAAACATGAACTCAACACTGTGACATCATAAAATGAGAAATATAAATGAAATACTTGGTCTGAACAAACTACAACTTAAAGAAAATCTCGAAGTGCTGATAATCTGATGACTAGTCTGAAAAACCTCTACTACTCCAAACTAGAGAGCCATTGGGACAGGTCCCCAACTGACTCATACTCAACTAACAAGAATTAAATAGCTACTAAATAAAACTAGAAGTCTGAGAATAACCGGTCCCCGAAACATAAGGACTCACCACGGCTGATATATAGATAGGAGTGCTCAAAAGGATCACTGGTGAGGTTGAGACTGAGCAACTGAACCTACATTACGAGAATATATGGCATACAGACAAAATATGTGGGTCAGTACTTTGGGAATGGTACTGAGCATATGGGGAAGTGTGCAATTAAAATACTCAATATCATAATCTTTTATAGAAAACCTGCACGGTGTAAAACATACTCACATAGCTTGAAATAAATATATGCCATAAGACTCATAAATCATCATGCTTTTACTTAAAACCTTAAATTATCATGACACCTGAAATTATTAGGACCATAGCTTTCAAAAACACTTATACTTTCAAAACTTTGTAACTTTAAGACAAACTCTTTGAAACTTAGAATACTTTAGAAATTAGAGAACTTAGGGAGTTTCTCTTAACCGACATAAACCATGTGAGCAACATGTAGTTCAACGTCTTACCCACGTTGGGGAAAGCTGTTCTATCATTGCCATCGGATAAAACCTTAACTCTAGTGATAACTATCTTAACCCACTTGGGGTATATCAAGAACCTACGAGGGAACATAGTTCTGGGGCATGGGACCTCAGAATCAAGCCCAACTCGGTGCTAAATACTACTCCCTTACTTAGCTCAGAACTTTCAAAATATATATATGTATATATATATATATATATATAATGGGAGCCAAAATGCATCCCTTTTACTTCAAACTCAGGAATGTGGATTTCTATCTTAACTTACAATCAAAACTCACTTCTTGATATTCTTTAAAAATCTCTAACATCTCATTCTTAAACTCATGCTTTAACCATAAGGTTAAATTCACAACAATAGGACTTAAAATTCTCAAAACATGATATAGACATTGAATTATGCAACTTAAACCATAAATTAACAATTTAAAATATTAATATGCCTAATAATATTACAATTCAAAGCTTGGGTAAGACATAGTTTCATAAAACTCACAATATAATAACATGATAGGAATTCTCCATGAATTTACGAAATACTTTACGAAAATATGTAACTTTTGGGCACAAGAACAAAAGGGTGTTCTTGTTCAAAACTACATACCTTAAACTTGGAGCTTTGAGATGACTTCAAAAATTTTGAAAGGTTATTCACGAACTATTGGGTGTCCCTCGTAGCCCTCTTAACGGGGAATTCAACTATGCAAGAATTATGGAATTCTCACGGTTAAATCACTAGATAATTGGGTTTTTATGTTGAAACCCTAACCTTGTGGTTGAAGGTGTGTAGAGAATTTTGAGATGTTTAACTAAAGAGAAATAGAAGAAAATACATTTTGTGAGGGTTATAAGTCGTGAGAAGTGCAGAAAAAAATCAAAATACCCTTGCAAAAACGTCATTAAATTGTTGTAAAAAATAGCCGACGACATTCGTGACAAGTCATCATGAATGTCGTCATAAAAGGGTGGATTTTATGATTTTTGGCTTAAGGTTGACGACATTTTGTGACAAGACGTCAAACTTGTTACAAGTCGTCACAAAATGTCATCACAAAATGTTTGGATTTTGTGACCTTCTGCTTATGGTGACGACATTTGTGACAAGCCGTTAGGATTGTGACAAGTCATCACAAAATATCATCATGAAATTTCCAGGCTGATACGCTAGAGTAAAATGGGTATAACTCTTTGTTCTGATAATGAATTTTGCCGAAATTGGTATCATTGGAAAGCTAATTCAGTTATCTATCTTTTGGTGGGTCATGAACAGAGAAATTCATAGTATAACGAGAGATATATTCATTTGAAGTTGATCATACCAATATCCATCTCAAGAATTCAATCGGTAAGGAATGTTTTGATTCGTCAAATAGCTAGGACACTTTTGAGGCCCTAATACTCATCAAGCTAGATCATGTAGCTACCAAATAACTAACTTTATTTCCAACGAGCTTGAAACAGGGTCCTACTATTAGTTGAAATTGTCAGGGTATTACAATATCTCCACCTTGGAAACATTCATCCTCGAATGTCACTAGTTAAGCTGGGAATGGAAAGAAACTGAGGATGCACTGTTAGAATAGTTCTCTGAATTGAAACTATGTCATTTTAAACTTTCAAGTATTTCTGAGAGTGCACAAATTTGCAACAAATTAGCTATATAGCTGAATCTTTGGTTAGATAGGGAATGGATTAAGAAAAGGTAATACCTTCGGCTAGCTCTGAACTTGTGATGAAGAGGTGTGGGTACTTGGATCGCATATCTGCTTCGGCTTCCCAAGTAGCACCCTCAACTGATTGGTTCCGCCATAAAACCTTGACCAATGGAACTTCTTTGTTCCTTAGTCTAAGGACTTGGTAATCTAGGATCTCAACTGGAACCTTATCAAACGAAAGGTTATTCTGAACATCTAAGCTATCTGAAGAATCAACAATGATAGAATCACCAATATGCTTCCTAAGCATGGAAATATGGAAAATAGGATAAACAAGCACCCTCAACTGATTTGTTCCGCCATAAGACCTTGACCAATGGAACTTCTTTTTTCATTAGTCTACGGACTTGGTAATCTAGGATCTCAACTGGAACCTCATCAAACAAAAGGTTATTCTGAACATCTAAGCTATCTGAAGAATAAAAAATGATAGAATCACTAATATGCTTCCTAAGCATGGAAATATGGAAAATAGGATGAACAACTGACAACTCTGCAGGTAGCTCAACTTCATAGGCTACGTTCCCAACACGACTGAGAATTCTGTAAGGGCCAACGTAACGGGGACTAAGTTTCCCTTTCTTCCCAAATCTTTTCACCCTTTTCGTGGGAGAAATTTTTAGATACACCTAATCATTAACTTCGAACCCAAGGTCTTTTCATCTCACATCTGCATATGACTTTTGACGACTCTGAGCTGTCTTTAACCTTTCTCTAATCAACTTCAACTTCTCCATTGCCGAGAATACTGCATTAGGTCCAACCAAAGTAGCTTCATCCACTTCGAACCAACCTATGGGTGATCTACATCTTCTACCATATAATGCCTCGAATGGTGACATCTTGATACTAGCATGGTATCTATTATTGTAAGCAAACTCTATCAATGACAAATTCTCATTCCAACTACCTTTGAAATCAAGGGCACACGCCCTCAACATGTCCTCCAAAGTTTGGATAATCCTCTCAGACTGACCATCTATCAGCGGATGAAAAGTGGAACTCATATGAACTTGGGTACCAAGACCCTTCTGAAACACTCTCCAGAATTGAGAAGTAAACTGAGTGCACCTATCCAAAATGATAGACAAGGGAACTCTACGCAACCTGATGAACTCCTGAATATAGAATCTAGCATAGTCCTCAGCGGTATAAGATATGTGCACAGACAAGAAATGTGCTGACTTTGTCAGCCTGTCGATAACAACCCAAATGGAATCATGATGGCATCGGGAAAGAGGTAAGTCAATCAAAAAATCCATATTTATCTCTTCCCACTTCTAAGTTGGGATACCTAACTCTTGCATCACACCACCAGGTCTTTGGTGCTCAACTTTAACCAGTTGACATATTGCACACTTTGCCAAAAAATCAGCTATATCCTTCTTCATACCACACCACTAATAGATTTCCCATAAGTCGCGGTACATCTTGGTAGTGTTGGGATTATTAAAATACCTCTCACTATGCACATCACCCATAATTCTCTACCTCAGATCACCAACATCAGGAACACATAATCTACCCTGCAACCTCAATACCCCATCTCCCCCTTGAGAGGAAACCTCTACCTTTTGGTCCTTGACTGACTCCTTCAGTCTGACCAAGGTAGCATCTAAGACTTGCTTCACCTTTACTTCTAAAACCAAAAAGGATTTGGAACTACTCTGCACCAAAATATTTCCCTCAGTGGAATCAAGCAACTTAACACCTAGTCTAGCCAGACGATGCATATCACGAGCCAACTCTTTATTACCTTCCTCCACATGTGAAATACTACCCATAGATATCCTTCTAAGGGTATTTGCCACAACATTGGCCCTTCTCAGATGATACAAAACTTTTATATCATAGTCTTTTAATAATTCTAACCACCTCCACTGCCTAAGATTTAACTCCTTCTGAGTCAACACATACTGCAGGATTTTGTGATTAGTAAAAACATCAACATGCACACCATAAAAAAATATCTCTAGATTTTCAGAGCAAACACTACAACAGCCAACTCTAAGTCATGGGTTGGGTAATTCTTCTCATAAGGTTTCAACTTTCTAGAAGCATAGGCTATAGCTTTACCCCTCTGCATCAACACACAACCCAAACCAACTCTTGAAGTATCAAAGTATACCACAAAACCATCTACACCATCAGGCAAATTCAACACAGGGGTGAAAGTGAGTCGAGTTTTCAACTCCTGAAAACTCTTCTCCCAGGAATCCGACTAGAGGAAATTAACTTTCTTTTGGGTCAATCGAGTCATGGAGACACAATGGAAAAGAACCCTTTAACAAAAAAGCGGTAATAGCCAGGTAGACCTAAGAAACTTTTAATATCAGACAGAGAGATAGGCCTAGGCCAATTTCTTACAGCCTTTGTCTTTTGGGAATCAACTCTAATACCTTCAGCTGAAATAATATGACCCAAAAATGCTGTGGACCTTAGCCAAAACTCACACTTACTGAATTTAGCAAATAACTAATGATCTCAAAGAGTTTGCAAGATGATTTTAAGATGGTTTACGTGATCACCCTCACTTCGAGAATACACAAGGATGTCGTCGATAAACACAATAATGAACATATCAAGATATGGCTTAAACACTTGATTCATGAGGTCCATGAAAGTTGCTAGGGCTTTAGTTAGCCCGAAAGACATGACAAAGAAACTCAAAATGACCATAGCAGGTTTGGAAGGTTGTCTTCGGGATATCACAGCCCCGTACTTTAAGTTGGTGACAGACGGATCTAAGGTCTATCTTGGAGAAATTACTCGCACCTTGAAACTGATCAAACAAATCTATAGACACATAGCAGGAGTGAAGCCAGTCCATACCCAGGATAATATTAAAATCAACCATCTCTAACTCTATCATATCAGCAAGTGCGACTCTATGAAGGACTGTAACAGGATGGTTCTTGTATACTTGCTTAGCAACAATAGACTCCCCTACTGGGGTAGAAACTAGAATAGGCTCAGAAATACTTGCAGGACTCTTATCAAACTTCATAGCAACAAGTGCGATCACATTAGAAAAACTTAACCCGGGGTCCAATAACACATATACATCAAAATGAAATACACGGAGCATACCAGTAACAACATTGGGAGAGTCCTCCTACTCATGATAGGAAGGTAGGGCATAGAACCTATTTTGGCACTGACCGCCAACAATACTAGAAGAAGGGCCCTGAGAAGGAGCTAGACGGGCTGCAGAAGTTAATGCACTAGTGGTTTGGGTTTGGGGACGGGTATCTCTGCTTCCCTACATAGCATGTAGGCACTCTTTAAGCCTGTGGCCTATCTTGTCACACCTGAAACAACCATACTATTTAGCCAAATATTCACCCGGATGGGTCCTACCATACTAGGTACAAGGAGAGAAGTTGGGCTTGCTGCTCACACTCCGCTGAGGACTGGACATAGAAGACCTGTTTCCCTACTCTAGCCTACCTCTATGTGCTGGATCACTAGAGGATGAGGGTGCGGTGCTGGCATAGAAGAATGACTCTGGAACTGAGAGAGGTTCCCTCTCTGGGATCTAGCTTGACCATACTTGAGTTGTTCAGACCTGGCTCTTTTGTTACCTTTCCCTCTATCTCTTTCCCTTATCTTATCCTCCTCTATTTTCTACGCATAGATCATTAGCCTAGACAAACCCATCTCTTTGTTCAATGTGCAGTGCGGCATTCTTTCAGTACTAAGCCCAACACACATTTTACAAAGTTTCTCATACCAGTTCGGGCATTGGAGGATTAAGTCAGGCACATATTTTGCTAGCTGATTAAACTTTAAGCAGCACTCTTTAATAGTCATGGAGCCCTGTATCAAGTTCATAAACTCTTCAATATTCGCCTCCCTTAACTCCAAAGGAAAGAACCTATCCAAGAATGCATCTTGGAATATCTTCCAAGTAATAGAAGCATCATCCTCCCCTCTTCCCTTTCTCCAAGAAACCACCTAGTCATACGCAATGTCCTTCAACCCGTAAGATGCTAACTCCACACACTCTTCTTCAGACATACACATTACTTGTGTGATCTTCCTTATCTCCTCAAGATATAACTGCGAGTCTTCCCCTGTCTTTGACCCATAAAACTCTTGCGGACTCATCCATATAAAGTCACAAATTCTGGTAGTAGCTAAGTCACCTTCCTGCTTAAAACACCCCAGAAAATAGGTCCCAGAGCGTCACACGATGCTTGAAGCTACGAGCAGCCCCAAGATAAACCTCTGAGCCATTTTTATTCAGTTCAACATAAATCATTGAGATTTCCATAAATAACTCTCAAATATCAACAGAGTAATCATTATCCAAGAATAAAAGAATTTCAGAAAGATAACAAAATATGACTTATTAGTCAACTCCCAACATCTATACTAGTCTGACAAGCTTCTAAGAAAATCAATAAGACCAGCGAGCCATTGAGACATGCCCCAACTGACTCATACTCAGTTATTAAATGTAAACAATTTTGTGAAACCAACATCAGACATCACATCCTCGGAACATGAGGATTCACCATAACAGAGGATGTAGAACAGCGTGTCCGAAGAATCACTATCAAACCTGGAACTAAGCACCAGAGCCTACTTTCTGAGAAAATACAGCCCACATCCAAAGATGTGGGTCAGTACCATGGAAAGGAACCGAGTATATGGGGATGTATGCAGTTGTATAAACATCATCATCATAAATATTTATAAGAAATATGCAGGCTATATGAAAGACCCACACAGCTCGAAGAAAATCATCATAATCATGAGAGGATGAAATAAGTACAATAACATATGTGAGTCATCATATAATTTGTCAATCACTTTCAGTTCATCAAGAATATCAATTCTCATAATGTAAATATCATTTAAATCTTTTGAAAGAATAACTTTCACAATTCCACTTTCAAATCACTTCACCATTCACCATAGACACAAGGAAACACACATACACTAGGAGATCCTACAACTGACATAAACCATGTGAGCTACATGGAGTCCAACGTACAACCCACGTTGGGGAGAGCCATCCTATCCTTGCCATTAGAGTGGCATTATCAATATCAAATCCATACAAACTAGTGATCACTATATAAATCAGCCTCAGGCTCACTCCTACGGGGGCACGTAGTTCTAGGGAAGTAAGGTTGCTTTATACCTCCTACTCGGTACTAAAGATTTCTCTCAAACTTAGCTCAGATCATTTCAAAGACAATCCACAATAAAATAATATCAGTAATATATAAATATATATCGAGAGCCATCATGCTTCCCATCTATCAAAATCAACCACATTGTGGATTTCTTTTACACTCGAGTTCAAAATAACTCCATTAAGACCAAAAGTTCAAATTATTCAAAATATCTCAAATATTCAATATCAACATGCTTATAACACACACTTTCTCAAAAAAACATAATTTTCAATGGGGATTCATGACCCAAATATCAAAATCATGATAAATATCATTCAAGATTCATGCTTTACATCTCCACACATGTAAATTCATCTTTCAAAATCATAAACATCAAGATTTCATAATAATCATCATAAGATATGGGTTCATGCTTCAAATTCATAAAAATTAAATAAAAATCATGCCTTTGTAAAGAAAATTACCTTTGGGCACAAGAACGAAAGAGAGTTCTTGTTGAAAAACCCCACATACCTTGAATGATGAACTTTAGATCGATACTTATTTTTGAGATGTTAATCGTTCCTTTGAATGATGGTTCTTAGTGTTCTTGAACTAGGAACTTGGAATCTTGAATAAATTTACAGAATTAATGGTGAACTTTGGAGGTTCTTGAAGTTGGATGTAGGAGCTTAGGGTTTTCTTTTTGAGGGAATTTGATGAGATATAACATATAATGCTTCTAATAGGCTTTAATATATGGTTTGGATGGATTTTTGGTGAGGGGGAATGACCAAAACGCCCCTAAAAATCAAATAATTCTCGAATCTATCCTTTGGTTTACTATTTGGATAGTCTGAAGTAGATCAACCATAACGTTTTACTCCGATATCCAAATTGGATGAAACTAATTTCATTAGAAAGAGGACTCCCATATCTTTCCATTAATGTATAGTATCTCACCCAGATCATTATGTACGAGAAGTTATGATCATTTAAAGTTGACCCAAAAATTTGCTTTTGGTAGGCTGAAGTAGATCGACCATAACTTTTTACTCCAATAGAAAAATTGGATGAAACCAATTTCATTGGAAAGAGGACTCACAGAGCTTTCCATTGATATATAGTAGATCACCTAGATCATTATGTACAAGGAGTTATGATCATTTAAAGTTGAAACAAAAATACGCCAGACCTCATACTTTTTCCTGCACGTTTTACTGTTCACTACTATTCATGGTTCGATTAGAATGTTCATAACTTGTCACTCGGGTGTCCGTTTTGGATGATCCACATATTGTTGGAAAGCTTATTTGATACTCTAAGAAATGTTGGGTCATAATCTAAGGCATTCAGCATGGAAAATTTATAATTCATTCTAGAAGATAGAACCCGACACGTTTACGCACAAAATTTCAACAAAAAAATTTTTGGGGTATTACACTGTTGTTAAGAAACTGCTGCCTGATTGTCCTGGATAGTGACAGCTTGGGCCAGTGCCTGTAAGGATGCCCTGAATTCAGTGTGGGACATATTTTCATTTTGAGGATCAGTGGGCTGAGGTTGCTGATCATTGTTATTTCTTTGATATAAGCGGGGAGGCATATTCTAAAATAAGAGAGCATGAATTAATAGCTGAGAGAGACAACTTGAGCACGATGGACTTGAGAGGAAGAAACAACTTGTTCCTAAAACATTTCCTAGCCTCTTGATCATAGATGTGGTGCGCTATACATCGATGATCAAGACTCTACTTAACACGGCTTGTCAGACTCCTTAGGACTCTCTAAACCTTAGGCTATGATACTAAGTTTGTAATGCCCCACAATCGGGTCTCAGAAAGTCACTCGGTGCTTAAGGCTATAAGTAGCCCCAAGATAACCCTATGAGCCTTCTAATTCATATATTGGCTTACTTAAAGATAAAAAAAAAGTATGAACTCAACACTGTGACATCATAAAATGAGAAATATGAATGAAATACTTGGTCTGAACAAACTACAACTTAAAGAAAATCTTGAACTGCTGATAATCTGATGACTAGTCTGACAAACCTCTACTACTCCAAACAAGAAAGCCATTGGGATAGGTCCTTAACTGACTCATACTCAACTGACAAGAATTAAACAGCTACTAAATAAAATTGGAAGTCTGAGAATAACCAGTCCCCAAAACACAAGGACACACCACAGCTGATATGTAGATAGGAGTGCTCGAAAGAATCATTGGTGAGGTTGAGACTGAGCAACTGAACCTACATTATGAGAAGATATGGCACACAGACAAAATATGTGGGTCAGTACTTTGGGAATACACTGAGTATATTGGGAAGTGTACAGTTAAAATACTCAATATCATAAGCTTTTATAGAAAACCTGCATGGTGTAAAACATACTCATATAGCTTGAAATAAATATATGCCACAAGACTCATAAATCATCATGCTTTTACTTAAAACCTCAAATTATCATGACACCTGAAATTATTAGGACCATAGCTTTCAAAAACACTTATACTTTCAAAAATTGGGTACCAAGACCCTTCTGAAACACTCTCCAGAACTGAGAAGTAAACTGAGTACACCTATCCAAAATGATAGACAAGGGAACTCCATGCAACCTGACGAACTCCCGAATATAGAATCTAGCATAGTCCTTAGCTGTATAAGATATGTGCACAGGTAAGAAATGTGCTGACTTAGTCAGCCTATCGATAACAACCCAAATGGAATCATGATGGCATTGGGAAAGAGGTAAGCTAACCACAAAATCCATATTTATCTCTTCCCACTTCCAAGTTGGGATACCAAACTCTTGCATCACACCACCAGGTCTTTGGTGCTCAACCTTAACCTGTTGACATATTGCACACTTTGCCAAAAAATCAGCTATATCCTTCTTCATACCACACCACTAATAGATTTCCTGCAAGTCACGGTACATCATAGTAGTGCCGAGATTATTAGAAAACCTCTCACCATGCACTTCAGCCATAATTCTCTGCCTTAGATCACCAATATCAAGAACACATAATATACCCTGCAACCTCAACACCCCATCTCCCTCTTAAGAGAAAACCTCTACCTTTTGGTCCTTGACAGACTCCTTCAGTCTGACTAAGCTAGCATCTAACTTTTGCTTCTCCTTCACTTCCGAAACCAAAAAGGATTCGAAACTACTCTGCACCAAAATATTTCCCTCAGTGAAATCAAGCAACTTAACACCCAGTCTAGCCAGACGATTCATATCACGAGCCAACTCTTTTTTACCTTCCTCCACATGTGAAATACTACCCATAGACATCCTGCTAAGGGCATCTGCCATAACATTGGCCTTGCTTAGATGATACAAAACTTTCATATCATAGTCTTTTAACAATTCTAAACACCTCCACTGCCTAATATTCAACTCCTTCTGAGTCAACACATACTACAAGATTTTCTAATCAGTAAAAACATCAACATGCACACCATACAAATAATGTCTCCAGATTTTTAGAGTAAACACTATTGCAGCCAGCTCTAAGTCATGGGTTGGGTAATTCTTCTCATGAGGTTTCAACTTTATAGAAGCATAGGCTATAACTTTACCCCTCTGCATCAACACACAACCCAAACCAACTTTTGAAGATTCAAAGTATACCACAAAACCATCTACACCATCAGGCAAAGTCAACGCAGGGGCAAAAGTGAGTTGAGTCTTCAACTCTTGAAAACTCTTCTCACAGGAATCCGACCAGAGGAACTTAACTTTCTTTTGGGTCAACCGAGTCATGGGAGACACAATAGAAAAAACCCTTCAACAAAACAGCGGTAATAGGAAGCTAGATCCAAGAAACTTTTAATATCAGACAGAGAGATAGGCCTAGGATAATTTCTTACAGCCTTTGTCTTTTGGGGATCAACTCTAATACCTTCAGCTAAAATAATATGACCCAAAAATATTGCAGACCTTAGCCAAAACTCACACTTACTAAATTTAGCAAACAACTTATGATCTCAAAGAGTTTGCAAGATGATTCTAAGATGGTTTGCATGTCACCCTCAGTTCGATAATACACAAGGATGTCGTTGATAAACACAATGAAGAACATATCTAGATATGGCTTAAACACTTGATTCATAAGGTCCATGAAAGATGCTGGGGCGTTAGTTAGCCCAAAAGACATGACAAGAAACTCAAAATGACCATAGCGGGTTTGGAAGGCTATTTTTGGGATATCACACCCCGTTACTTTAAGTTGGTGATAGACGGATCTAAGGTCTATCTTGGAGAAATAAATCTCACCTTGCAACTGATCAAACAAATCTATAGACACATAGCAGGAGTGAAGCCAATCCATACCTAGGATAACATCACAATCAACTATCTCTAACTCTATCAAATCAACAAGTACGACTCTATGAAGGACTATAACAGGACAATACTTGTATACTTTCTTAGCAATAACAGACTCCCCTACTGAGGTAGAAACTAGAATAGGCTCAGAAATACTTTTGGGACTCTTATCAAACTTCATAGCAACAAGTGGGGTCACATAAGAGAAACTTAACCTAGGGTCCAATAACATATATACATCAAAACGAAATACACAGAGCATACCAGTAACAATATCGGGAGAGTCCTCCTACTCATGTTAGGAAGGTAGGGCATAGAACCTATTTTGGCACTGACCACCAATAATACTAGAAGAAGCGCCCTGAGAAGGAGCTAAATGGGCTGCAGAAGTTGATGCACTAGTGGCCTAGGTCTGGGGATGGGTATCTCTGCTTCCCTTCCTGGTATATGGGCACTCTCTAAACCTGTGGCCTATATTGCAACACCCAAAACAACCATGCTGTTCAGCCAAATATGCACCCGGATGGGTCCTACCACACTTGGCATAAGAAGGGAAGTTGGGCTTGCTGCTCACACTCTGCTGAGGCCTGGACATAGAAGACCTATTTCCCTGCTCTGGCCTACCTCTAGGCATTGGGGTACTAGCGGATGAGGGTATGGTGCTGGTATAGAATAATGACTCTGGAACTGAGGGAGGTTCCCTCCCTGGGATCTAGCCTAACCATACTCGAGCTGTTCAGACCTGGCTCTTTTGTTACCTTTCGCTCTATCTCTTTCCCTTATTTTATCCTTCTCTATTTTCTATGCATAGATCATCATCCTAGATAAATCCATCTCTTTGTTCAACATGCAGTGTGGCATTCTTTTAGTACTAAGCCCAACACACTTGTCATAAACTTTCTCATACCAGTTCGAGCATCAGAGATTAAGTCAGGAGCATATATTGCTAGCTGATTGAACTTTAAAAAGCACTCTTTAACAGTCATGGAGCCCTATCTCAAGTTCATAAACTCTTCAATCTTCGCCTCTCTTAACTCCAAAGGAAAGAACCTATCCAAGAATACATCTTGGAATATCTTCTAAGTAATAGGAGCATCATCCTCCCCTCTTCCCTTTCTCTAAGAAACCACCCAGTCATACACAATATCCTTCGACCTGTAAGATACTAACTCCACACACTCTTCTTCAGACAAACACATTACCTGTGTGATCTTCCTTATCTCCTCAAGATATAACTATGGGTCTTCCCCTGCCTTTAACCCATAAAACTCTGGCGGACTCATCCGCATAAAGTCATAAATTCTAGTAGCAGCTAAGTCACCTCTCTGCTGTTGAGAAGATGCGGCTTGATTTTCCTGGATAGTGACAGCTTGGGCCAGTGACTGGAAGGATGCCCTGAATTCAGCGTGGGACACATTTTCATTTAGAGGATCAGCGGACTGAGGTTGCTGATCATTGTTATTTCTTTGAGCTAAGCGGGGAGGCATATTCTAAAATAAGAGAGCATGAATTAATAGCTGAGAGAGATAACTTGAGCACGATGGACTTGAGAGGAAAAACAACTTGTCCTAAAACATTTCCTAGCCTCTTGCTCATAGATGTGGCGCGCTATACATCGATGATCAAGACTCTACTTAACGCGGCTTGTCAGACTCCCTAGGACTCTCTAAACCTTAGGCTCTGATACTAAGTTTGTAACGCCCCTGAACCGGGTCTCAAAACATCATACGGTGCTTAAGGCTATAAGTATCCTCAAGATAACCCTTTGAGCCTTCTACTTCATATATTGGCTTACTTAAAGATAAAAAAAAACATGAACTCAACACTGTGACATCATAAAATGAGAAATATGAATGAAATACTTGGTCTGAATAAACTAAAACTTAAAGAAAATCTTGAAGTGTTGATAATCTAATGACTAGTCTAATAAACCTCTACTACTCCAAACTAGAAAGACATTAGGACAGGTCTTCAACTGAATCATACTCAACTGATAAGAATTAAACAGCTACTAAATAAAACTGGAAGTCTGAGAATAATCAGACCCCAAAACATAAGGATGCACCACAACTGATATATAGATAGGAGTGCTCGAAAAGATTGCTGGTGAGGTTGAGACTAAGCAACTAAACCTACATTATGAGAAGATATAGCACACAGACAAAATATGTGGGTTAGTACTTTGTGAATATACTGAGTATATGGGAAGTGTACAGTTAAAATACTCAATATCATAAGCTTTTATAGAAAACTTGCATGGTGTAAAACACACTCACATAGCTTGAAATGGATATATGCCACAAGACTCATAAATCATCATGCTTTTACTTAAAACCTCAAATTATCATGACACCTAAAATTATTAGGACCATAGCTTTCAAAAACACTTATACTTTCAAATATTTGTAACTTTAATACTAAAACTTTTTGAAACTTGGAAGACTTTAGGACTTAGAGAACTTTAGGAACTTAGGGAGTTTCTCTTAACCGACATAAACCATGTGAGCTACATGGAGTCCAACGTCTTACCCACGTTGGGGAGAGCTATTCTATCATTGGCATCGGACAAAACCTTAACTTTAGTGATCACTATCTTAACCCACTTGGGGTATATAAAGAACCTACGGGGGTACGTAGTTCCCCGATATGAGACCTCGGAATCAAGCCCAACTCGGTGCTAAATACTACTCCCTTACTTAGCTCAGAACTTTAGAAAATCTACCTTAAAATAATTCAACAATATATATATATATATATATATATAATGGGAGCCAAAATGCATCCCCTTTACTCCAAACTCAAGAATGTGGATTTCTATCTTAACTTACAACCAAAACTCACTTCTTGATATTCTTTAAAAATCGCTAACATGTCATTCTCAAAATCATGCTTTAACCATAAGGTTTAATTCACAACAATAGGACTTGAAATTCTCAAAACATGATATAGATGTTGAATTATGCAACTTAAACCATAAATTGCCAATTTAAAACATTAATATGTATAATAATATTACAACTCAAAGCTTAGGTAAGACATAGTTTCATAAAATTCACAATATTATAACATGGTAGGAATTCTCCATGAATTTACGAAATACTTTACAAAAATATGTAACTTTTTGGCACAAGAACAAGAGGGTGTTCTTGTTCAAAACCACATACCTTAAACTTGGAGCTTTTGGATGACTTCAAAAATTTTGGAAGGTTATTCATGAACTATTGGGTGTCCCTCGTAGCCCTCTTAATAGAAAATTCAAATATGTAAGAATTATGGAATTCTCACGGTTGAATCTCTAGATAATTGGGTTTTTATGTTGAAACCCTAACCTTATGGTTGAAGGTGTGCAGAGAATTTTGAGATGTTTAACTAAAGAGAAACAGAAGAATATACGTTCTTTGAGGGTTATAAGTCGTGGGAAATGCACGAAATAGAACAAAATACCCTTGCAAAAATGTCATTAAATTGCTGAAAAAAATAGCTGACGACATTCATGACAAGTCGTAGACTTGAGACAAGTCATCACGAATGTCGTCACAAAAGGGTGGATTTTATGATTTTTGGCTTAAGGTTGACGACATTTTGTGACAAGTCGTCAAACTTGTGACAAGTCGTCACAAAATGTCGTCACAAAATGTTGGATTTTATGACCTTCTGCTTATGGTGACGACATTTGTGACAAGTCGTCAGGCTTGTGACAAGTCGTCACAAAATGTCGTCATGAAATTTCCAGGCTGATACGCTGCAGTAAAATGGTCATAACTCTTTTCTCCAATAACGGATTTTGCCAAAATTGATATCGCTGGAAAGCTAATTCAATTATCTATATTTTAGTGGGTCATGAGCTCAGAAATTCATAGTAGAACAAGAGATATGATCGTTTAAAGTTGATCATACCAATATCCATCTCAAGAATTTAATCGGTAAGAAATGTTTTGATTCGTCTAATAGCTAGGACATTTTTGAGGCCCTAATACTCATCAAGATAGATCATGTAGCTACTAAATCACTAACTTTATTTCTAGCGAGCTTGAAATAGGGTTCTACTATTAGTTCAAATTCTTAGGGTATTACACTTCTACCCAAAATTACACTAAGTTATCTAAATCATACCATAAAGGTTTATTAATCCACACTAGTTCTATAGGACAATTCTTCTTCAATTATTACTCTTAAGTCATACAAGCACCTAAACTCAATTTACAACTTACAAACTAGGCCAACATACTAATAAGGTGAGGGAACAAAGTCACTCCTATCTAACTAAAGCAACTACATCATTCTAATGCTATTCATGAGACAACAAGTCCAATTATCAAAAATTCTAGACTAAGAGAAAAATATCACACTTAACAAGTTCAATAGCCTAAATGTTCAACTAATCCCAGTAATTACTATTTACCATTTTGACATCTAAAACCTCGCCCAATCTTATACAGATATCACAATTATACTATAATTAAGCTCAATCTAACTACAGGTAAGCGTAACCTACCTTGAATCCAAAATATTTCTTACAAACCAATAATATTTGCTTTCCCTTTCCTCAAAGCATCATAAATAAGCCACGCTGTCAAAAACATAATCTACACATTATTATGATAATAAGAACACCCATATTGCACCACTGTGCTTTGGGTCGAAAGTGAACTAAAAACACCCCAAGTGGGTCCCATATATGAAAAATGAGTTTTGGATACCAACCTACTGTTAAATACCAATAGAGAGTTATAACCCTCAAGAAATTTGTTCAAAACAATCATATTTGGGTCTAAAATCAAGCCTCAAGCCATTTGGGATTTTGGATCAGAAATCTAGAATTTAACACTAAAATCAAAATGATCTTACCTTAGATTTATGCTAAACATGAAAATGCAAGTTGTTTAAGCTCCCAATCACCACCCAACACACACTTTGAAAATTACTCTATTCATTAGGGTTTTAGAGGCTCAAGACAATGAAGAAATAACCAAATTTTGGCAAAGAGAGCCTTTAAATAGACCTATCCCAGCTCTCAGGAGGCGTGAGCACACATAAGCGGTAGAATGCAATCTCGGCCATTGCAATCGCACCACTCCACATGTGATCACGGTACCTCGGCATTAGATGAAGGCTAATTCCATATTTTGGCTAAAGCTTTGGGATGTATCCAGAGTCTAATATGAGGAAACAAGATATGCAACCCTATAGATTTTGATGTTTCGGACGCGTTGGTGAAGTTGGATTTTACATTCGATATTGTTTTGCTGAAGTTTGTTCTCGATGGATATTTCAAACCAATGAAGACTTCAAAATGAGAAAATGGTTCTAAAAACTAAACGAACTACTAGGTAACCAAACTATCAGTTCCAGAAAGTCATAAATAACTTGGGGCATCTACGAAAAAGCTCAAGTGGTGGAAATAAGCAAAATCACATTAAATAACCTAAAGGATCATTCCATCACTTACACGACACTTTGATCACTCAAGAAACCTGATCAGGGGGTTAAAATATTACATACTCAAACTTTTGGTCACTTACCCGACTAGGTTAATGGTGAAATTTGCTTTCACGAACACACCAGAACCAGCAAAGTCCAAACTTATTTGATGCACAGGAAATCTATGAACATGATATAATAGTGAAATTTAATTGTAAACCACATTTCAGGTCCAATTTGGGCATTAATTCTTTTATTTGAGATTATTTTGACTAAATTTGTGGTCTACACCTATTGTTTTAGTTTTTATAAAATTTGCCCAATAGCTTAAAACAAGTTCGAATGCCCTGAGACCTGTACCAAGGGTCCCCAGCCAAAAATCAATGTTACGGAGATTGTGGCACTATCAGAATTCTCATTCAATATCATTTTTTTGGAGTTTTGGTCTGAGACCAAATCTTAAATAGCGAAAGCTCCAAAATATAAAAAGAAGCCTAAAACCCAACGAACTATCTGATCACCAAACCAATAATTCCAGAAAGTCATAAATGACCTATAGCCTCTATGGTATGGCTCAAAATGCTAAAAATGCATGCAAATTAAGGTCTTCTAACCCTTTTTTTGCTCTCTTCTTTTTTTTTCTTATCAGCTTTATTTTTCTTTGTCTCTAATCTTTCTTCTCTTATTCACTTTTTGTAGAGAAATAAATCATCCAATATTTACTCCACATATATGTCATCACCTGCATCTATTAGGCTAGAGTATACAAGTAAGGGATTAGAGAGTCCATATCCACCTTAAGAATATTCATAAAAGGTATATAGGGAGGTAGAGGTGGTATAAAATGGACTATCTACTTTGTTTTGATCCTTGACCTCTTTCTTAAATTCTTCTAAATTTTTCTTAACTATGCTCACATTAGGAGCCTAGATCTCCTCTAGTTTAGCCATTATCTAGCTCTTAAATCAATGAAAATTGCCTAAATCACGCTATGGATCCTTTATCTCATCTATAGAGAATCACCCCTACCTTTAAATTTTTAATTTATGAATTATACAATAATTAATTCTATATGATTTGCTCTAGATGAATGGTAGAACTCAATGTATAGCCTATAGGTATGAACTAACGTACATCAAAAGTAGTTGTGGCTTAGTGTGAAGAGAAATAACTAGTATCGACATCAGATTTTGGGATTTGACTTGCTGGGGCAGACCCTACTACCCCTAGAGAAATATCAAGTAGAGGACCCAAGAATGGAAACACCAAGTTCCTAAAATCCTTTATCATTGCAATATCAACGTTGTTTGTTAGCTAGATTAATCTATTAACCTCAAAGATAGTCGGTGTAATTATGAAAGGGATAGGCAATGCAGTGTAGATCTATAGTACCCTATCGTAAATCTCTTTCGCAGTGACACAAGAAATATTTAGCTCTAGCTCTAATAATATAGCAGCTATTAATTAAGCACTTATTGCCCCGATGTGTTATCATATTTTGTCAGTACAATATGATGTTGCATAATTGATCATCAAGCCTTAGCTAATATTTTCAAATTGTATTTATAAATAGTAGCTTTGTTGACCCAAATTGTATTCTCAACTATCTCAGCAAAGTGGTTCTGTAATAACTTGTTATGTATAACCTTTTCATCTATGGGAAACTTCCTCACTCTCTTCAAATTATTCATTCAAAAATCATAGTCCAGAGTCTCTTCAACCTTTTCAAAAGTGTTCCAGAACAAGGCATTTGATATAGCCTAGATGGAATATTGATCTCATAGTCTCTAACCTGCACCACGTAATTCCAAGGCTACTTTTGTATCTCTTTGTTTTTACCTGAGGGAGTCATGATTTTTATCATCACTATATATTTGACATAAAAATCCCTCATTGTATCAATACTATAGTTTTACAGTGTCCTAGTCATCCACCCCAAATCATATCTCTCAAATACGCAAACGTCTTTTGGGACTCTTTGTAGTGACTCAGGCATGATTTGGGGCTATTTATTTATACTTAATTTTTTTAAAACTTGTTGATTTTTGAGACTCCATTAATAGGGAAGTCTCTATTGTTACAAACAATCCACCACCTTGAGTTAACACCCCTTGGATATATAACAACAATCGGTCCCCTGGATAATTCAAGGTTGGAATTTTCCTTCTTCTTTGAGGAACTTATATCCTCGGTATCATCACCCCCATCTTGGTGTTAAGGTGCCTTCCTATTTTAGACTAGGAAATTTCCAAGGGGATAGAAACAGGCACCATGATGGTCGATGGTGTAGCATGGTATTTTTTCTTTTCTACTTCCTTGACCTTAGTACTAGTAGCTCAAGGTGTATTTGGTTAATCAAATAAAATTATTAAATACTTAACCTCAATATAACTTGAGCTTTTGAACTATTTATCTAAGGTTGAAGGTGTGTGTTTGGGTGCCTGCTTCCTTGAAGCCTCCTTCTGTATCTTCTTGAGGTTTTTTAAGGCATAGTATCTATACAAGAAAGTATTAGTCACACTTTTTAAAAAATAATACAAGTTCAAGAATTTTCTCAGATAAGCCATTGTATGATCTGGCAATGAAGATATGGTCGTACCTTCGAATATAACAATTCTTCCCCAACAATATTAGGGGTTGTTACATTAGACGAGTCATACCACAATCATACCATGAAAGGATAATTATAGAATTTGCTCATCTAATAAACTTTTGCAATTTGAAAAATTGGCACCTAACAATGATCCAACGTATGATCATTTCTAGATAACACGATCGTATGTTGTGTCATGGAGTACGCACCAAAATATATCAGTTGAAAGAATAATTTTTTACCCAAATTTAACCCTCATTTGCCATGTTCTTTAACAAGGGTCACTCAGACTCCCCCACTTTATTTGAGCATTCAAAATTTCAAAACACACATACGATCCTAATACACCTCTATGCAATTATACTATCCATGAACTCAAATTAGCACTTATTATTCATAACTTTTACACATTATAATTTTTAAAGCATGAGTAATAAATTACAATATTTTCTTATGATTTTATGTGCTTGGATAGGATGTGAGTTCAAACATAAAAAAGTGGGTAAATTATGTGAATGAGAGGTGAGAATTTGTTAGTTTTGTTTTTTATTATTATTTGATTGTGTATGAAAATAAGTTTAAATAAATTACGATCAATTTGGGTAGGGTTAGAATGAGTGAATTGAAAATTATCACACCCAACAAATAACTCAATGTCATTATCATCGGGTCTCACCATAATTGTGATTCCTACTCGTACAAGGAAGGTTTAAGAAACCTTAACTAGAAACCTACGATCCTTAAGGACGATCATGATATGTAGCCATGACCATTCCTTAAAATCATTGGTCCATATTCCTGTGTGATGGTTTTCAGGAGTTTCATTAGATAATTGAGTTAATTGTCAAAATGTCATTGAACTTGTGTAAACATCCCACTAAAGTAACTTTTGTTTCTTTTAGGAAAATATTGTCACTAAACTATGCACTTCTTTCCATTATAAGGTAAAACTAAGAAATTTTTAAGGATAAGTTTGGAGAACCACAAGGAAAGTGCAATTAGATGTAATTACATAGTCCAATTCTCAATTAGGTGCAATTACGTGATGTAATTACAAAGTTACATTTTATTTATTTTTTTAATTTTAATTTTTTTCTTTTAATTTTATTTTTTATTTCTATTATTTTAATTTCTTTTTTCTTTTTCTTTTTTTCATTTTACATTATTTATCTTTCATCTCTTTTCTTCTCATTTTCCAACCTTTACTTCTTATGATTCAATATAATTACTCATATCTTTTTCTTTATTTAGCGCATTATTGCATTTTTATTCTAGTTTTTGAATTAAAATAGTATTTCATTATTGAATGACATGACTTATGTGTTTTTTCCTTTCTTTTGAATTATTTACTCGTTGGAATTTTATATAAGAGTACTGTGTTCTTTTCTTGAATTTTCAATTTGTGTTTTATTTTATGTTTCAATTTATTTGTTTTAGTACTATAGACTTGTTATTTTATATTGCATGTCACTTCAAATTGTCGAGTTAATTTTTCAAATTGCCATTGAACTTGTGCAAACATTCTACTAAAGTAAATTTTGTCAATTTCTTTTAGGAAAATATTATCATTAAACTATGTACATCTTTTCAAAATAAGGTGAAACTAAAAAACAGTTAAGGACATATTTGGAAAGCCATAAAAAAATTGAAATTATATGTTATTAGACAATTTGCAGTGACATGCAATATGAAATAGCATGTCTATAATACTAAAAAAAATAAACCGAAACATAAATTAAAAATCCAAGAGAAAAACATAATACTCTTGTATAAAATTCTGACGAGTAAATATAATTTAGAAGAACAAAAAACACATAAGTCTATAATCTCATTCAATAATAAAATTCTAATTTTAATTCAAACACTAGAATAAAATTATAAAAATTCAATAATGCTCTAAATAAAGAAAAAAATATGGGTAATTACATTGAATCATAAGAAGTAAAGTTGGAAAATGAGAAGAAAAGACCATTTTTTACCATTCCACTCTTGATATCTTTTCAAAACCATGAGGAGAATCACATGAGTCCTGTCCGTGGAATCTCATCGTAGAGAACTCAAAGAACTGAAGTTGATCTACTGAAAGTCTACACGACAAACATGAGAATAAGCCTATGAGGCACTGTCTGGGCACACAAATAGAGATAATCAAGGAATTCAATCTATGAAAATGCCTAAACTAGACTGGATGGTATAAATAATGTAAAATGAAAAATAGTAAATATAAAAAAGAAATTAAAATAATAGAAATAAAAAAGAAATTTAAAAGAAAAAGATATTAAATTTTATTTTAAAAAAATGTAACTTTGTAATTACATTACGTAATTGCACCTAATTCTCTATTCCTTATTGAGAATTGGACAATGTAATTACATCTAATTTCACTTTCCTTGTGGTTCTATAAACATATCCTTATCAATTTCTTAGTTTTACCTTATAATGGAAAGAAGTGCACCGTTCAATGATAATATTTTCCTAAAAGAAACAAAAGTTACTTTAGTGGGATGTTTACACAAGTTAAATGATATTTTGAGGAATTAACTCTTAGATAATTAGTACCATGATTGTGAAATCTAGGAATGATCGTGATGGCCAATCATAAGATAACTCCTAAAATTAATTCTTCTAGACTTCATGCAAATGATTAAACGCACGATTGTGGTAGCTTTCCACAGTCTTGCAATCCTCTCATAGGTTCAGTACTGATTCATGTTCTGTAATTTTTATTCTACACAATCCTTGCACAAGTAATAAGCATTACCCTATAAAATAAAAAGTACAAAAATTGTTTGGTTTCCTACCAAGAAGTGCTTAACTTAATGCTGCTTCAATACTTGGCTAAGATGGTTGCTCATCCATCACCAAATATCCTATGGGTTACCTCCCATGAAACTTCTAATTTAACATTTAACCATAAATCATGTGTTCTTGACCTCTAAAGCACTTTCGAGTTCTACTTTATATATCACTATCACTTTATCAATGTCACTGAGGTAGTGCTTCATAATTTGGTCATTTACCTTAAACTTATGGAGTTCTTTATTTTACATCTCAATTAAACCATAGGGAGAGGATTTTGTCTCCTAAGCCTTGCACTCTAACGACCCTTTAACATCAACAATGACATGACCATGGCTACTCTAATGTTAGCGATAGTGTAGACACACCTACAATAGGTAAGTGGATGCCCTATATCACTCTACCTTTCTCTCTCTCTCCTTCTTTCTCTCTTCCTTCCCTTTTTGCTCTCATCACTACTATCACCAGTGGGACATAGTTTTTGCCAGCTCGACCCCAGCGATGGTAGTTAGTATGTAGCACCGGCCACTCAGGTTGGCATAACGATAACTGGGGCCTAGATTAATAGGTTGTGCTCGACCAAATGTTGTTCAAAAACACCCAAGTTAGACTCCGACAACATTCAGGCGATGCTCCAGCATCATTATTCTGGTGACCAATTTCTATATAAATTTTTCAAAACTCAGCATAAAATGCAAGAGGAGAGGACATATCCTATATGAGTATCCCAAGGACTTCTAACCTTTGCTATTTAGTTTCTCTTATTATTTTATTTCTCTTAACTTTTTTTTTTAATTTTTTGTGACTGGATGCTTTCTTGTATCAGTGGATATTGTTGTGTTGTTCTAGTTGTTAGGTCGAATATTGTGTATTATGTGTGCCTTCTATTTTCTACTACTATTTTTGTTTGTGACTTTGTTTTTTTGTTTTTTGAGTAGTGGATTGGGGATTAATGGTAGGATAGTTTTTTTGTTTTTTGAGTAGTGGATTGGGGATTAATGGTAGGGTAGGTCATGTTTGAGGGGGTTAGGGTTGGGGACTATTCTGGGGGTAGGGGAAGAGGGTAAGGTAGGAGTGAGAGTGAGGCTAAGATCTGGTGTTAGGGATGGTTTGGGGAAGGGGCTAAGGAGTAGTAGGTGTTATGATAGAAATTATATGTTTAGGGTAGGGTATTATAACATAGGGACCTTTCATGGTAAGTTTTAGATCTAGTGAAGATTCTTAGGAAGATGAGGATTAATATTACGTGTGTCCAAGAGACTAATTGGGTAGGGTCTAAGGTTGGGGATGCGGATGAGTACAAGTTATCATACTCAATTAGTGATAGGAATAGGAATGGAGTTTGTATCCTGATAGAAGAGTAGCTTAGAAGGTAGATAATAGAGATCAAGAGGGTCAGTGATTGGTTGATGACAATTAAGTTGTTCATTGGGGTTTACTCTAAATGTGTGTAGTGTTTTTGCACCCAATTGGGCTTGGATGAGGAGGAGAAAACAAGATTTTGGGAGGATTTGGAAGAGTTGGTAAGAAGTGTTCCTAGATTTGAGAAGATTGTCATAATAGGGCATTTCAATAGGCATATTGGGGTTTTACCAAAAGGCTATGATCATGTTCCTGAAGGTTTTCATTTTGGGGGTAGAAATAGAGAGGGAACGGCTCTTTTAGATTTTAAGAAGGCCTTTGGGCTGGTGGTAGTGAATTTTAGCTTTCCAAAGAAGGAGAATCAATTGATTACATTCCAAAGTGTGATAGCCAAGACTAGAATTGACTTTTTTCTGCTTAGGAAGGGGGATAGGAATTTATGTAAGGACTGTAAATTCATTCCCAGTGAGAATATTTTGACCCAGCACAGTCTTCTAGTGATGGACTTGATTATCAAGAAGGGCAAGAAGAGCAGGGCCGAGGAGGGTCGACCCAGAATTATATGGGGTGTCTTAACGCCAGTTAGCCCACTAGAGATATGAGAGGAGATGGCAGGAATGAGGGTGTAGGAGTGTATGGTGGATGTGGATGTTATTGGGATATGGCTGCCAATTGCATCAAGGAGACTACTAGAGAGGTGTTGGGTGTTTCGAGGGGTCGGTCAGGGCAGTATCGGGGGATTGGTGGTGGAATGATGAAGTTAAAAAGAACGTGGGATTAATAAAGGGCGTATGTTAAGTTGATTTAGAATAAAGATAAACAGAAGTAGTTGAATAGGGAGGAATACAAATTATCTAGGAAGGAGGCTAAGTTAGCAGTTACTACTGCTAAGAAAATAGTATTTGAGAGATTATATATGGTATTAGAGAAGAGAATTAAAGAAAAAAGGCTTTACAGGCTTACTAAGGCTAGGGAGTAAAAGGGTCATGACCTCGATCAATTGAAATGGATTAAGGGGGAGGATGGTAGAGTACTGGTGGATGATATTCATATTAGGAGAAGATGACAGACATATTTTCATATACTTTTAAATAATAATGGGGTCAAAGACATTGAGTTAGGGGAGATAGAGTACTTAGAGGAGTGTCGTGATTTCAGTTACTGTAGATATTTTAAGGTTGAGAAGGTCAGAGAGGCTATTTACAATATACGAGGGGGTAGGGTGATGGGGCCTGATGAGATTTCAAAGGATATTTAGAAGTATATTAGCAGGGTAGGTTTAAGGTGGTTAACTGATCTGTTTAATGATATTTTTAAGACTGCTAAAATGCCTGAGTCTTGGATATGGATTATGATGAATCGTTATATAAGAACAAGGGTGACATTCAGAGTTGCAACAACTAAAGGGGTATTAAGTTGGTGAGTCATACTTTGAAGATTTGGGAGAAGGTGATCGAACAAAGGTTGAGAAAGATGGTGTCTATTTTAGAGAACTAATTTTGATTTATGCTCAGTCGCTCAATGACAGAGACAATTCACCTAGTAAGGAGATTGGTGGAATAGTATAGGGAAACGAAGAGGGACTTACACATAGTGTTTATCAACCTGAAGAAGGCATATAGCAAAGTCCCTAGGGAGATTATATGGAGATATTTGAAGGTGAGAGGGGTCCCAATGCCATACATCAGATCTATTAAGGACATGTATAATGGAGCGAAGAATCAGGTGAGGATAACAGGAGAAGACTCAGAGCATTTCCATGTCTTGACAAGGTTGCACTAGGGATCGACTCTTAGTCCATCATTGTTGTGTTGGTGATGGATATTTTGACGTAGAGTATTCAAATAGAGTACCTTGGTGTATGTTATTTGTAGATGACGTAGTTCTAACTGATGAGACACGAGGAGGTGTGAATGATATATTGGAGGTTTGGAGACAAAACCTTGAATCCAAGGGGTTCAGGTTGGATGAAGTGGAGGCTTTCCTAGAGAAGGTTATGTGATAATAAGGTTCTCCCTAAGCTTAAAGGAAAATTCTACAGAGTGGCAGTCCGTCCGGTCATGCTGTATTTAGCGGAGTATTTTCCTATCAAGAACTCCCGCATTCAAAAATTAAAGGAGGTGGAGATGAGAATGTTTCATTGGATGTGTGGACTTACCAGAAGGAATAGATTTAGGAATGAGACTATCCAGGAGAAGATGGGAGTGTCTTCAATGGACTACAATATGCAAGAAGTTATTAGGCTGAGATGGTTTTGTCCTATGATGAGGAGAGTCACGGATAACACCAGTTTATAGGTGTGAGAGGTTAGCTTTTGATGGTTCCAGGAGGGGTAGAGGTAGGCCAAAAAAATATTGGTCAGAGGTGATTAGATGTGACATGGAGAAGTTACAACTTACTGAGGACGTGATCCTAGATAAGAAGGTATGGAGGTCGCAAATTAGGTTTGAAGGATAGTGTATGTGGGTGAGTAGTAGCAAGTAGTTAGGAGAGCTTTGGTGTAGATGGGCTAGTAATCCTAGGACTGTGTCCACAGGTAGGAGCTACTAGTTAGGAGAGTTTGGGCGTGGTGGGTGTCTTTGGTTTATGAATGTATGGTATTACTATGTGGGTGTCTTATTTCTTAGTTTGGTTATTCCATCCATCCTGTTTCATGAGCCAGGGGTTTATTAGAAAAAACCTCTCTACTTTTCCAGAGGTAACGGTATGGACCGCGTACATTTACCCTCCTTAGACCCCACTTTGTTGGAATAGACTAGGTTTGTTATTGTTTGTTGTTCAATTACACCATAGGGAAACACTCTGGTCACTCTATACAGTCCACTCCTTCTTGACTTTAACTTGCTAGTAAACACATTCAGCTTAGAATCAAATACCAATACAATATTGCCTATGGTGAATTCTGTTTTCTCAATCTTGTGATCGAAAAAGAGATGGAATTCATCCATTTCTCTAGCTACTCTACTCTTAATTGAGCCGCAATACCCCATTCTAGATTCAACTTCTTCAGTGCCTACAATGCCTTATTCTCAAGTTCGACAGGCATGTGGCATACTTTGAATACTCGACATGATATAGAGTGGCACCAATAAAGGTCTTTAATGTTGTCTGGTAGTCCTATAGTGCATCATCTAAATTTTCACCTAATTTGTCCTATTGGCATTAATAGACTTCGCCAAATGGACTTAATTTCACATTGGATACCTTAACTTGACTACTTGTTTAAGGATGGCAAGGTACTGCCACCTTATGTTTCACACCATATTTCTCAAGAAAGGATTTGAATAGGCGATTGCAAAAGTTTGAGCCTCCATTAATAATGATAAACCTTGGTTTCCCGAATCTGGAAAATATGTTCTTTCTCAAGAATGTTGTGACACTTTTTCCTTTGTTTTTTGGAAGCACAATTTCCTCCCCCTATTTCAAACCATAATCAAAAGCGACCAAAATATACTTCATACCATGTGAGCTCACAAATGGACCCATAATACCCCTTACTCAAACAACTTCAGATCAAGAATAGTGGTCAGTGAAAGCTCTTGCCTTTGCGAGATATTTCCTTTCCTTTTGCATTGGTCATAAGCTTAGTATAATCATGTGCATCTTTTTGAATGGGCGGTCAATAATATCCACATTGATAGATATTTTTTGCAATACGTGCACTATCATGATGATCCCTAATTGTTGACAAGTGGCATGCCTCTAAGATACCCATCATCCACACGAACATATCTTCAAATTACTCGATTTAGACAACTCCGAAACAAGTATAACTCATCCCAAAGAACTTCCTCTCATCATGCATAAACATCTTATGTTTCTGAAATGACAAGTCTTCAGGAACCATATCACTGACCAAATAATGCTTGGCCACAAAATCAAATCTTGTGATTCAGAATAACTTTTTTCGACTGGAAAAGTATAAAAAATCTCAAGTTCATCCATTAGTTTCAACATAGCCTCTTTTTTAAGGCATGGTAATTGGTCAGCCACTTGATTCTCGCTTCCCTTATAATCCTTGAGCTCAAAGTCAAATTTTTGTAACAAAAGTACCCAACAATCAACCTTGGTTTTGCATCCTTCATTTCCATAAGGAACCTAAGAGTTGTGTGGTCATTATGTACAATCATTTTCCTACCAGGAAAATAAGATAAAAACTGTCGTGCAAACACCATAGTAAGAAACTCTCATCCAATCATAGTATGTTTTTTCTTAGCGAGGCTAAGTTTTATAATAGCGCAATAGATAGTGTGTAAGATCTTCTACAAATTTTGTCCTAGGACTACACCTAGCACCATGCAACTAGCATCACACATAACCTCGAATGGCATGGACTAGCTGGGAGACACAATAATTGGGGTTGAAATTAACTTCTCTTTGAGACACTAGAATGCCTTTAGACATGCATCATCAAGCACAAATTTCATATATTTCTCTAAATACCTGCATAAAGGATTCGTAATTTTAGAGAAGGCCTTGATGAATCTCTGATGGAAACCCGTATGCCCCAAAAAGCTACTAATACACTTAAAGAAATTAGTGTAGAAAACATTTCAATCACCTCAATCATATCCTTGTCAACTTAAATCCACTTTTTTGAAATATTATGATGAATCACTATTCCTTATTGAACCATGAAGTATCACTTATCCCATTTTAAGACAAAGTTACGATCCTCGCATTTCATCAAAAATTAACGAGATGTTCCAAATAATATTAAAATAAATTAGTAAAAAACAAGAAGTTGTCCATGAACATCTTAATAATGTCCTTAACAATGACAGAAAAATAGCCATCATGTAATGGTAAAAAATTGTGGGTGCATTACACATACCAAACTACATCTTCCTTAGAGCAAAAGTCCCATATGGAAAACTTAAAGTGGTCTTCTCTTTTTCTTTAGGAGAAATATAAATCTTATTATAACCCAAATAATCATCAACAAAATAATACCATCCTCTGCCAGTAATATGGTATAATATCTTATCTATAAAGGCATCAGAATTGATCCTTCTTAGTCCATGCATTCAACTACTTATAGTTTGTCAAAACAAGCTAACCAATGACTACCCTTATGGGAATATGCTCATTCTTCTTGTTTAGAACCATTGCAATTCCATACTTCTATTGCATATATTAGACTGGGCTCACCTACTTACTGCCTAACATTAGATATACTACACCTGCATCCAACTAATTGATGATTTCTTTTGTTACCACCTCTTGCATAGGTGATTCAATCTCTGTTGGTGCTTAATACTAGGGACACAATTTAGCTCAAGTTTTATTTTATGCAAGAAGTTTCAAGGAGTAATCCCAATGATATCAGCAATGGACCATCTATTGGCCCTTTTGAGCCTCTTTAAATCTAAAGTCAAAGCCTCAACTTACCAATCTACCAAATCAGCGATAATAATAATTGGCAAAGTAAGTTCACAAATCAAGATCTTACTTTCTTAGTGGATAATTTTTTGAACTCCTACAATCAAGTATGCTGACTATCTCATTATAACTCTTAGCATCATCACCCTTGAAACTCATAATTACTATTGGAAAGGACTCTACTCTAATTCTCTATTTAATAGGAGCTACCAAATCATCCTTGTCAACTATATGTATCATAGTTATCCCATGCATATCCCTGGGTACTTTATGGATAGAAACACATTAAAGGTAACCTATTTGTTATTCAATAAAAAGTACATCCACCCAACCTCTATATAAACCAATGAACGCTCAGTTTTAAGTAAAGGTCTCCCTAAAACAATGGGAACCTTACAGTCAAGGATGACAAAATCAGCTGGAATAATGAAGGATGCAACCCTCACCAAAACATCACACAAATTCCCACTTGCTTCTTTAAGGTGTCATTTTTCATAAGAAGTATCATCGAAGTATATTTGGGTGAGACCAATAATAAATATCTATTAACTACTATGGTGTCAAATGATTACTAGAACCCAAATATCATAAAGATTTTGTAAAGTTGGAAGACTTAATAGTGCATGGGATTGTGAATGCTCCAGGGTCTTGATTATTCTCAATGATAGATCTAGGGTTTATTGCACTAAAATGGTGCACACTGTCAATATGAGATCAAAACTCACTATCCTCTTATTAGTCACCAAGTCTTATATAAACTTTCCATATCCTATTATTCGTTCAAGGCCCTCAACTAGAGGGATATTCACCGTCAACTCCTTCAACATAAAAATAAAATTTTAGTACTTTTCCACTTTAGCTTTCTTCTTCAGTCTTTGTAGAAAAGAAGGGGGAGATAATGGAATGGTAGTCAATCATTTGGGAACCTAGTTTTCATCCCACCTTCTTGCCTTTTCTTCATGACCATCAACTAAAGGATGTTAAAGTGTGTTCTTATCGACCATTAATTCTTCAGATTCAATAATTTTCTCATCATTGATGATTACCAATTTTATCTTATTCTTAATAAACATGTGCATAGGAAGATTTGTGGTCATCATAATATTTTAAGTAGTGATAGTAAAGCAATGACCATCATTCACTATATTTTTATGGTTTTTGTCATGATCCGAGACTTCCCCCTTGTCGTAACACAAAGCCTAAGTCCACAAGTGACCTCAAGCCAATCCATGAACTGGTACCGTTGTGAGCACTAAATAAAATAATAATAGAACCTCATATGCAGAAGTAAAATTGATGAAATACTTTTAAGATGTACTACTAAAACAATACTTAACATGCCTAAAACTACTGATAAAACTAAAATCATGTCTGACTATCTGAATATTTGAAAGCCTCTAAAACATGAGTAGTTGATGGAACAAACACCCAACTAACTCCTACTGACTGAAATAAAGGAAATACTAAAAATAAATATAGATACTTAACCTCGATGGATGAGGACTCATTACAACTATAGCTGAGTGATACTAAACTGACTAAGGGCAATCGGGGAATTGAGTGTTCGGGCCTATATTATTAAATCAATATAGCACAAAAGAGAGTATGTGGTCAGTAATTTAAATGTACTAGTATGTGATATAGGGACTAACTGAAATACATATAAGTACTATCACGAGTGCATGAACATATAAAATAAATGCAAGACCAAGCATAAACATGTACTTAACTTATTTGAACAACTGAATAACTGATATCTTAGTAGTTGAATACTAATAAACTGATTAACTGAATAATTGATATATGCACACTTGGTTTTGCAAACCTGAGATGCCATACTATGAATAATGAACTGGAACTATGGGACCTATCATGTAACCAACATGCCCCAATCATAGCTAATCAGGGTCCAACATGAAATCACAGTTGGAAGGGCGTCAGTATATTGCCACGGGTATTGACACATGACTGACGATGTGGATCCATAAGTCTGATGTACTGAAGGACTAGGGTATTAGTTCGTTACTGGCGGGTGACCCCTAAGAGAGTGTTTGTCCTCTACTGGAGCGTTACATCTCATAACCTATGATGGCTACGTAGTTCTAGAACTTAGATACTACTATTAAAGGTGTTAGTCCTCTACTAGCGTGTGAGCCTTAATCCCTATGTTTGCTCGATGCTAAATCCTACTCTCAACTAAACTGACAATGGTACTAATTTAAGTTAACTGGACTCACAACTTGTAAATTCTCAACATCAATATGATAATCTGAATATGATGATAAAATCACGATCAGACTAACTTGAAATGTGAAAATCTGAAACATATGTAAACATATAGGTATCATATGTTCAAAACCCCCCAACACGGAATAATACTTTAAATAGAATAACATTATTTAAAATATTATAAGGGAATTCATGATTCTTAAACCCCAAAACATAGTATGCTTCATTAAACTGATGAAATTCATGATTATGAGTATGAAAATATGTTAAACTTATGAGAACAACACGATCACATTGTTTATTTTAAAATATGAGAACTTGACAAGGTATCAACTGAACATGATGTGGGTGACTAAGATTATAAAGAATGTAAGAGTATAATTCACATGGGAAACACAAAGAGATGGTTTTTATTCAAAACTATTTAGATCAATTTGAGTATTTTCGTACTTAACATTGAAGTTTCATGAAAAAGGTAAAAGTATTTATACTTGAAAAACAAAGTGTTCTTGGGACTCAATGGGGGCAAGGAATCCAATTGATGAATATCCCACATACCTGAGTTTCTTGAATTCATGAAGAAAAGTTGGAATTGAGACCTTGAATGGTTGAATTCTTGGAAGAAGCTTTCAATTTTGTGTTCTTGAGAATGGGAGATGATTATGCGTCGTTAACTGATGATGAATGGGGCAAATAATGCCCCTCTTAGGTTTTTAATTCGTTAATTGTGCTATTAGAGAAGATGGAAAAATACCAAAATACCCCCTTTAACTTTAAGAAATCCGCTCAAAATTATACAACCTCTGTGCTAGGAGGCAATAGCAGAGGTTAGCCTTAATAACGCATTGTGTATCGTGTAGTCTATCATACATGATATGCAGCGTATCGCAAAGACTATCCTTCATGACACACTGAAATTGTAGAGTCTTACTACCTCCGTGGTCCAAAAACACCCCAAACCACTTTCAAAAATTCCAAAACTCTTTCGAATGACCCTTTTAACATCCCTACACATATTTAAGCTCATAAATCTATGTTTCAAACTCGGGAAGGACAAAAATAATTTTTTGAAATCTTGGGGTCTTAAAATGGCCATGTCATTTGTACTTAGCGTGAATTAAATATCTTTGGAACTTCTAAGCTTATGATGAATTACTGGAAACTCATCGAGAATCTTACGGGGTATAACAATATCTCCTTCTTGGGATCATTCATTCCCGAATGAAATTATTTGAACTGAGATATCTAGAAGATTGAGATTATGCACTGATTATATATCATCTAAATCATTATTAAGTAACTGAATCTAAAACATCATGCATAGGTTGAACTAAATTTATGAATGCATGCTATGACATAAGGATGGTTGGATAGCCAGGATTGAAAATGAGAAAATCAATTTAGGGGAAACCACTACCTCAAACTGAACCTGAATTCGTAGAGAAAATATGGGGATACTTGGTTCACATATCTATTTTGGCTTCTTAAGTAGCTCCATCAACGGACTGATTTCTCCATAAACCTTAACTAATGGCTAAAAAATGTTAAGAGCTTTCTTTAAAAGATGAATCCACTTTTGTACACATGGTATTTTTAAGATTTTTACTTTTTGTCATGTGGGAAATTCAATAAGATTTCCATCGATATAAAATTCACCTAAATCTAATAACCAGGTAAGAAGTTATGACTATTTCAAGTTCCAGTCGTAAAAGAGCGCTATATTGGTTAGTGGTGTGCCGCACCATAAGATAAAATGGCAATTGTCCCATTATAGTGTCTCAACGCGATTTCCTCTATGTCGCGCCAAAGTTCCAAGTTGCAAAAGAAGGGGCAACGTGATGGCTCCGCATCGCGCCATCCCTCAATTTTCCAATTGTCAAATTCCAGTGATACGACACGATAGCGCCGCATCGTACTAGGGGTCTAATTCGAGAAATTTTTACTGAAATTAAAAGACACGTCAGGGTCCATTTCATACCCCTATTTAAGCCCTTTAACACGTGATTCAACCACTTTTCACCCAAACACTCTTTTCTCTCAAAAACCTCTCAAGAACAACCTAGGGCTTTTCATAGAAGATTCAGAATCAAGAATTTCCTCCGTCAATCTTCGTGTATTTGAAAACCTAGGTATGCATAGTGTTCATTCACAAACTCCTTTCATCCATGAAGCCCAAGATTCCCTTTTCTAAATTCAATTTTAAGGATTTTCTTATAAATTTAACAATTAGGCTTATCTTGTTCATATGGATAATGAGAAATTGAATTCTACTCCATGTTGGGTGATAAATTCTATGTGGGTTAAATTATTATAGATATAGATTCATGTAAACCTATGACTAAACCCTTGAATAATGAAATTAGAATTGAACCATGATGTTTAATTATTGTACAATGATGGTTACATGTACCATGCCTACAATATGTTTGATTAAATGCCTAGATGAAGGAAAGGTGCCTAACTAGCATAATACCATGGAATTATTATGTATGTATAAGTTATGCCTATCACATGTTTTGATGAAATGCTTCTATAAATGTATTATGGATTATGATGTTAGTTATATGTTCAAGTAAGTTATGCTTGGTCAGTTTCCTTCTATCGAGTCCTGGGGTACTCGTAACCAAAACATTAGCTGTGTGCCTAAAGCCATGCCATGTTTTCATGATACTCTCAATCAAGCTACGAATCCATAGACTTTAGACAGTCTGATGAATTAGGAAATCTCCATGATCTCAAGAACTCAGTCAGTTGTCAGATACCTGTAGTATTTCATCAGTTAACAGAATTCAGTAACTCAGCCCATGTTCAGTTCAGTAAATCATGTTCAGAGTCTATTTAGATGGGAGTAGGAATTAGCACCGAGTGAACCCAAGGATGGGAACACATACTATCAGATAAGGGTGTGATTCTTAGAAGTCATCCTTGCATTCCAGAACTATATAGCCAGCATATGTTAAGACATCAACACTGTTCAATGAGGGTTGATGAGATGGATAAGCACTGTCAGATAAGGTCCCCACCGTCTTTTTTTGAGGACACTATTAGATGAGGGTCACCCACAACTTTTCCTTACTAGTGGCATGGTATTGACACCCTTCCAATTGGGGTTACAGATTGGACCCTAACTCAGCCATAATGGCATATTAGGGGCATGTCAGTTAGATAACTACTTTCCACAATTTCATGTTACAGAATCAGGACTGTTAGACACAGTCAATCAGTCTCAGTAATAGAACTCAAATAGTTCTTCAGATTTTAGGACTGTTAGATACAGTCAACTCAGATACAGTACGGGACTCAGCTAGTTCCATTAGATTTAGGACTGTCAGATACAGTCACTCATGTTATCAGTTATCAGTCTGTCATGTTATCAGTATTTAGATTCAGTAATCATATTATCACAATATCAGTGTTAGTTATTATGTCTCATGCATGTATTCTCACGCTCATGATAGTCAGTCTGCTATTGTTATTGTTCATGCATATGAACTCCATGCATTCAGCCTACCTCACTTGCATACCAGTACATTTAAAGCACTGACATATTTGTGCTATGGTGTCTTATACTATAGGTTCAGAGACAGGAGCTCCAGAGCATGAGTAGATTCTAGACTCCACTGTCAGAGTTAGCAGTGAGTCCTCATCTTTCGAGGAAATGATCATCATTTTACTATCTCAGTAATTAGTTTATTAGTTGGAGTTAGTTAGGGACATGTCCCATCAACTCCTTATTCAGACAGTCACATTTTAGAGACTTTCCAAACTATAGTATGTTCAGATAGTTTATTTAAGTTGTTTTAGGTATTATATACCCCTCCGAGATGTTACATTTTTATCAAATACTATGTCTCATTTTTGAACCTTATGGCCTTTCAGTTCGTGCTTTCTTCATTATAAAGTATTTTATGCAGTATACAGGTACAGATATTAGTCATGAGTTAGCTTATGGCCCTTCGGGGTCATGAGCACCGTGTAGCATTTCGGATACCAGATTTGGGGAGTTATACTAGGTCAACAATGCATTTCTTTAGTAAAGAAACTTGAAACACTGCATGCATGGTGCCAAATCTGCAGGCAAATCTAACTCATAAGCTAACCTCCCAAAATGGCTCAAAATCCTATATAGGCCCATATAGCTGGGACTGAGCTTTCCCTTCTTACCAAACCTCTTTACCCCTTTCATAGGCTAGATTTTAAAATAAACCAAGTCACCAACCCCAAACTCAAGATATCTTCTTTTCACATCATCATAGGATTTTTACTGGACCTAGGTTGTCTTCAACCTTACTCGGATTAACTAAAATTTCTCCATCGCCTCATACACTAAATTTGGCCCTATCAAAGAAGCCAAACCTACATCATACCAACCAATAGAGTATATATTCCTTCTTTAATAGAGAGCCTCAAACTAATCTATCTGAATACTCGAGTGATAGCTATTAATAAAGGCAAACTCAATCAAAGGCAAGTGGTCATCCTAACTAACCGTAAAGACAATAACACAAGCCCTCAACATATCTTCTAATGTCTAAATGGTTCATTCTGCTAGACTATCTATTTTAGGATGAAAAGTCATAACAAGATGAACTTGGGTACCAAGACCATTCTGAAAAGCCTTCCAAAAATGGGGGGTAAACTGATTACCTCTATCTAAGATATTGGTCAACGAAACCCCATGAACTTTACCAACTCCATAAGATAAAGTCTAGCATAATACTCAGTTGAATATGAAGTATGAACTGGTAATAAATAGGCTGACTTTATCATT
The DNA here is from genome assembly GCF_002878395.1 of Capsicum annuum. Classification (NCBI taxonomy): domain Eukaryota; kingdom Viridiplantae; phylum Streptophyta; class Magnoliopsida; order Solanales; family Solanaceae; genus Capsicum; species Capsicum annuum. Next base: position 173,987,334 of record NC_061122.1, on the reverse strand, counting down.
CTATCCACAATGACCCAAATTGAATAATGCTGACGACGCATACGAGGTAACCTTGTCAAAAAATCCATGTTCACCACTTCCCACTTTAATGTGGGGATGCTAAACACCTGAAGCATACCACTAGGCCTTTGGTGTTAAACCTTAACTTGCTGATAATTCAAACACTTGGCTATGAATTTAGCAATATCTTTATTTATACCATTCCACCAATAGATTTTATGCAAATCATGGTATATCTTAGTGAATCCTGGGTGAAAAGAATATCGTTCACCACGCGTCTCTACTAATATTCACTATCTTAAACCATCCACACTCAAAACTCATAGCCTACCCTGACAATAAAGTACACTATCTCCCCCTTGGGTGAAAACCTCAACCATATAATCTAGAACCACCTCCTTCAACTTGACCCAAATGGCATCTCTGTCTTGCTCTTCATTAACTTCTGACATCAATGATGATTCTTAAGCATTCTAAACCCATATACTTCCTTTGGAAAAATCAACCAATCAAATACCTAATCTAGTAAGTTGATGAACCTCACAGACTAACTCCTTCTTATCTTCTTCAACATGTGCTACATTTTCCATAGATATTTTACTAAGAGCCTCAACTACTATATTATCTTTACATGGCTGATAAAAGACACTCATATCATAATCTTTCAGAAATTCAAGCAATCATCTCTGGTGAAAATTTATATCCTTCTGAGTGAAAACATATTGTAAACTCTTGTGATCTATGAAAACATCAACATAAAACTAGTAAAGGTAATGCCTCTAATTATTTAAGTCAAAGACAACTAATGCCAACTAAAGATCATGGGTTAGGTAATTCATCTCATAGGGTTTAAGATATATACAGGAATAGGCTATGGACTTACCTTATTACATCAATACACAACTAACACCCACTTTAGAAGTATCACAATAGACTACAAACCCATCTAAACCCTCTGCTAGAGTTAATACTGAAGTGGAAGTAAGTTGAGTCTTCAACTCTTAAAAACTCTTCTTGCATGAATCTGACCACTAAAATTTAACTTTCTTCCGAGTAAGTCAATACATGGAAGAAGTAATAGAAGAAAATCCTTTAAAAATCATCTGTAGTAACCATCTAAACCCAAGAAACTCTCGATATCTTATAGAGAGATGGGTGTAGGCTAGTTTTTTACCACTTTGATCTTTTGAGTATCAACTCTAATTTCATCATCAAAAATAATGTGGCCAAGGAAATCTACTAATATTAACCACAATTCGCACTTGCTGAACTTAGCAAATAACTGGTGATCCTTAAGGGTCTGCAATACAATTTCTTAAGTGATCTGCATGATAACCTTCAATACAAGAATAGATGAGGATGTCACCTATGAAGACTATGATGAGCATGTCTAAGTACTGCTTGAACACCCTGTTCATCAAGTCCATAAAACTTGAAGGAGCATTTGTTATTCCAAATGACATAACTAGAAATTGAAAATCGACCATATCGAGTTCTGAAGGTTGTATTTGGGAGCCACATTCCCTAAATCTATGTTGTTAATATTCGGATCTGACATCTATCTTAGAGAAATAGCTTACACCTGAGTTGGTCAAAAAAGTAAACAATCCTTTGGAGAGGATACTTATTCTTGATTATGACTTTGTTTAATGAATTATAATCAATGCACATTTTGAGAGAACGTCTTTCTTGTGCATAAGAGAACTGGAGCACCCCACGATGAAATATTAGGCTTGATAAAACCCTTATCTAGAAGGTCTTTCGACTGATCCTTTAATTTCTTATGCTCAAATGGAGCCATTCTATAAGGTGGAATTGAGATAGTCTGTATATCTAGGAGGGGATCTATTTCAAAGTCAATTTCTTTATCGGGAGGAACTCTGGGAAGATTTACAAGTAAGACTTCTAAAAGTTCATTCATTACTGGAACTTACTCAAGACTTGTAGTATTAGAATTTGAGTCCTTAAATCAAACCAAATGGTAAGTACATCCCTTGGAAATCATCTTTCTTGCCTTAAGGTAGGAGACAAACCGACCTATAGTCACTTGGGTACTACCACTCCATTTTATGATGGGCTCATTAGGAAACTAGAACTAGACTATTCTATTTCTATAGTCAATTGAGGCATAGCACGATTAGAACAATTCCATGCCAACCGTGACATCAAAATTTTTTATCTCTAACTCCATAAGATCAATTGAAGTGACTTTCTGAGACACAATGACTGGGCAATTTCTCTATATCTGCTTGGTGTAATAGAATTACCCACTAGTGTAGACACTAAGAAGGATTCTTCTAGGATTTAGAGACTGACGCTAAAGTCTAATTATTTATAGCGAGTCACAAAAGAAAGAGAAGCTCCAAGGTCTAACAATGCATAACAAAAATAGAAAACTTGTAACATACCTGTAACCACATCAAGAGAACTCTTCTGATCTAGTCAAGTAGAGAGCATAAAGTCGGTTATAACATTGCCCACTGGTGGCATTGGAGGTGGTGCCCTACTTATTAGGGCTACCTATTGGAGCTAATAAAATGTTATACTAGCCCTATTGCCAAAAATCCTTTCCCTTCTGGGAAACTACTGGGCAATCCCTGATTCTATGGCCTATCTCGCTATATCCAAAATACATATCACTGCTTGCCCAGCACTTTACCTGATGGTTCCCACCATATTTTTTTCAAAGTAGGGGGTATGACCACTCTACACACTACCTTAGGACTTAGAGCCTGACGTTTTATCCCTATCGTCCTGCCTAGACTTAGGCACTAGTGTACTAGATCAAGGTTGGGTTGGAACTAAAAATTTCTAATAGAATTAAGAATGATTACAACTATCAGACCTTTGCTGTGAGAAGTTGAAGCTACTAGTTATGGCCCTTTTATTCTCCTTTTACTTTTCCTTGACCTTCTCCTCCTCAATCTGTTGAACATGGACCATCAATCTAGAAAGGTTCATATTATTAACCATCATAGCTGTTCTATACTCCTTAACCACATCCATTAAAATCCTATACACAAACATACTCAATCTATCCCTAGAATCATCCACCATAGTTGGAGCCTACCTTACCAACTTGGTAAACTTGAGTGAGTACTCATTCACACTCACGTTAACCTACTTTAGATTTATAAAATATTGTAATTTGGTCTCCTTCAACTCAAGTGAGAAAAATCTATATAAAAAGGTCGTAGCAAACTCCTCTCACTCTATAACCCTATCTCATCACCTTTATCCTTCTTTCGCTGCTCGAAATAAGTATGAGCCACTCCTTCCAATGGGTAAGCATCTAAATCAGCACTCTTACTAGAAGTAACACCCATGATGTCTATCACTTCCTGCACACCTTCCAAAAACTCTAATAGATCCTTCTCAGACTTGAATCTAGAAAATAATGGAGGATGTTTTCGAGTGAAGTCTCAGATTCTAGCTACTACTATACTCACTACTAGAATGGATGAGACAACAGCCTATAGGTTATTTTGACTAGCACAGTCTAGTCCAAAATAGTGAAACCAGTCCTAAATTTCATCTGGGAAATATGTTCATTTAGAGGGTTTTCTTGAATAGGTTGCAGTGCAAGCTGATCCTCTTTCCTCCTTCCATTATTTCATTTAGGAGGTATTTTATATAAAGGGATGAAGAATGAGTTTGAAAAGGAAATTCAATAGAGCTTCCACTCTTTTGCATGATATGAATACTAAAAAAAAGAAAACTTTCTAAAAATATCTCGTATCCTCTCGCCCATAAATGAGTAGCACCTTACACCCATGTATAAGACTCTACATCAATCCAAATTTACGACACCCTAAGACACTTTAAAAACTTATGCTATGATACAAATTTGGTAATTACCCAAGACTACCCCTATTCATAACATAGTGCTAAAGACCATAAGTTACCCCAAGCTAATCCATGTTATGGTACCTGCTGTGAGCACTTAATAAATTAATACTAAAATATCATACGAGGAAGTAAAACTTATCAAATACTATTAATATATACTATTGAAACAATACTTAACATGTTTGAAACTACAAATAAAACTAAAAATAAGTCTGACTGTCTGAATATCTGAAAGCCACTAAAGCATGAGGAGTTGATGGGACAAACCTCCAAAAACTCATACTAATTAAAATGATGGAAATACTAAAAATAACAATAGACACTTTTCTTCGACAAATGAAGACTCACCACAACTGTTGTTGAGTGATACTAAACAACCTAAGGGTGACCGGAGAATTGAGTGTCCGAACCTATATTGTGAAATAAGTATCATGCAAAAGAGAGTATGCGGTTAGTACTTCAAATATACTAGCATATGAGATAGGTACTAACTTGAATGCATATAAGTACTGTGCATGAGTACATAAACATGTAAAATGAATACACGACCAAGCATAAGCATGTACTGAAATGATTTGAACTGATAACTAATATCTAAATAGTTGAATAATTGATAAACTAAATAACTTATATTTGTACACTTGTTCATGCAAACCAGAGTTGACATACTCTTAATACTAAATAGAGACTATGGGAGCTATCATGTAACTAACATGTCCCAATCTAAACTAATTATGGTCAAACTTATAACCCAAGTTGGAAGGGAATTAGTACCTTGCACCGAGTATTAACACATGCCTGACGATGTGTATCCATAATTATAATGTCTTGAAAAACTAAGGTGTTATTCCTCTACTAACGGGTGACCTTTAAGACAGTTTCAGTTCTCTACTGGCGGGTGACATATCATAACCTAAGCTGGCTACATAGTTTTGGAACTTAGGGACTTCTACTAAAGGTTTTAGTCCTCTACTGGTGGGTGAGCCTTCTGCCCTAGGTCTGCTCGGTGCTAAATCCTACTTCCAATTAGACTCACAATTGATAATTGCTCACCATGAATATGATAATTTGAATATGATGATAAAGTCATGATGTGACTAACTTAAAACTTGAAAATCTGAAACATATTTAAACATATAGGTATCAAATGTTCATAACCCTCTAGCACTGAATAATACTTTAAATACAATAGTATTATTAAAACATTGTAAGGGTATTCATGATTTGTAAGCCCAAAAACATACAATTTTTCACTAAACTAATAAAACTCATGATTATGAGTATGGGAATATGTTATACTTATGAGAACAACATGATCACATGGTTTATTTCGTAACTTGAGAAATTAACATGGTATCAATTGAACATGATGTGGGTGACTGAGATTAAAAGCATGTAAGAGTATAATTCACTCAAGAAACACAAAGTCATGGTTTTTATTCCAAACTATTAAGAACAATTTGAGTAATTTCATTCTTAATATTCAGGTTTCATAAAATTGGGAAAAGGATTTATACTTGAAAAACAAAGGGTTCTTAGGACTCAATGGGTGGAAAGAATACCATTGATGAATATCCCACATACCTTAGTTGCTTAAATTCGAGAAGAAAAGTTGTAATTGAGACCTTGAATGGTTGAATTTATGAAGAAGCTTTCAATTTTGTGTTCTTGAGAATGGGAGATGATTATACGTTGTTAACTAATGATGAATATGGCAAATAATGACCCTCTTAGATTTTTAAGTCATTAATTGGGCAATTAGGGAAAAGGTAAAAAGACCAAAATTCCCCATTTAACTTTAATAAATTTTCTTAATATTACATAGTCTTCGTTCCACAAAAATTATTGTGGAGTACAGCCTTCTTGACACACTCTGTATTAAGGAGACTATCCTCCATGACACCCCAAACCTCTTTTGAAAACTCTAAATCTCTATCAGATGACCCCTTTAATATCCCTAAATGTATTTCAACTCTTAAATCAATGTTTCAAACTCGAGAAGGATAAAAATAAAATGTTCAAAATCTTGGGGTCTTAAAATGGCCATGTCATTTGTACTTAGTGTGAATTAAATAGCCTTAGGACTTCTAAACATAGGATAAATAGCTGGAAATGCATGTAAAATCTTGTGGGGTATTATAGTGTTGCACAGAAATGTACCTTATTGACGTTGATTCAATGCCGTAAAAATCTACAAAGAAAGTTACTCAATCTATTTTATGGTAGTAGCATGTGATTCAATCTTCTTTTTCATGCATAAAATATCTACCTTAATATTCTTAAAGTACCCATTCATTTTTTCTAACCTTTTCACAACCTTTGTAAGCATGTATTCCATCCACACATCGCTCGAACCAGCATCACATTTTGTAGGTGGAACATAAAGGTCACTTTTATCCATTTTGTCATACTTTATCTTTTATTAACCATATCGATCTTCACTCCTATCCATATAACCAGACTTATTGTAGTTGTTATCTCTATAGTATTTCTGGCCTTGATTTCATTTGCTATATTTCCCATTGTCTTGGTTAGACCCTTGGCCCTTTGCTCAAAAACCCAAAAACTATTTATCTATATAATTTTCCTTTTTTTTAGAACTTGAATATTCATACGTAGGTTCCTTACCTTACAAATCAAACATATTCACCTTTTTTTCTATCACTACAGTAGATTATTTTATAGGAAACCCAATATCTATCTTTAGTTGCACTGCCTCTTGAGATATAGACTCATCGAACACTCTTTTCTCTTTGTGTACTCCAATTACATAATTTCCTATAGGTTTGTATTCATCTCAACTGTGCCACCCTCAATTGATTTTCATGATGTATTCTAGGATCTCAAAAATATGTTTCTATTGCAGACTCATGAATGCCCTACTAGTGTAATGTTTGCTAAATCCTTGGTGTTTGAATTCAAAGCTTTGTGGAAGATCTCAAGAAAGTTTCTAAAATTCATCATATGACTAAAGACATTTTATGGATTCTTCTTGAACCTTAACCAAGTCACATGGAACTACTTAAAGTTGTGGATTTCATCTTTTATTTACAATATTCTTGTAGATCGAAAAATCTCTCCAAGACCTGATTCCTCAACTCATTCCAAGTAGTGATTAACCCTCAGGGTAACTCACCCAACCATAATGTATCCTTTCCTATAAGCAAAAAATGAAATAGTCACAAGCTAATCGCCTCTTGAATCATACTGAGTAAATTATAAGAGGTGAAAGTTCCAACAATGTTCATCATGTTCATATTTATATCAGCAGTAGGAAGACCTAAGGACATCCCCTTAAAATTTATCATGTGGATCATGGCACTAGTGATGTCAAACTTAGTCCCTAGAGGCTATTCTGGTGGGATAATAGAACCTATTTAAATCAGATCCAAATAATCTAAATCTCTTTTTGTATATTCATAGTAAGAAAGATACTATTGTATGGGTTGGTTCCTACTATTCACCTTCTCTACCTTTTCTTCACATCAAGTGAAGCTTAATGGTTTGCTTCATCTTCTCTAGCCCTTTTTTTCTAAGTTTCCCCCGCTTGGCAGCTTTTTGCCCAACATTTTCTTCAGCCATCAATCTAGCAGTGGACTATTCTGTAGTTTCTTGACGATCATGCAGATTTGCATGCTAATTTAAGATAGTTGCCTCATCATGAATGCCCTTGATCAAGGCTCTTTAATTATGAGCTCCTATGATCACCGTTCTTCAATTAGGTCTAAATGATCTCTCAAGTTCTATCTCATATGGAATCATAGGATTGACTTTAATATGAGTATTGGGCATACACTATTATGTTCCCTAACATTACAAAAAAGTGAAATAAGGAAATAACAACCAACAAACCTAACAAACATAATAAATCAACTCCATAACCGTATTCCTCAGCAATAGTGCAAAAATTTTATGTCACTCAAAATATAACTTGCAATGTAGTATTAAGTCGTTGTTGTAGAATATAGAACTCAACCAAATATTGGAGTCGATCCCACATGGAATAGGTCAAAACATCAGTCAATGTGTCATCGAGGTAATCAATAACAATGTCTAACAAAAGAGGTGGTTTTATAAAAAAAACAATTTAGTAGAAATAGTTGTTTATTTGTTTTATTTATAATTAGTATGAGAAAGAAGCTCGGACTACCTTCCCTAATAACATCATAACCCTGCAGGTTTTTCATTCTTTGCAATCTCTCTAGGTGTTTTGTAAGAAGTATCAATATATTATGTATACTTAGAATAGATTTACGCTTTTGTCTAAGAAATATCCCCAAGTAAGTTTTCTCTTCTCCTGATCTTGAATTTCTAACACCTATCTTTGATCCCAAATTAGTTGTCCTGAATTATCAGCTCGATCTATTGAGTGGATATTGGTAGCTCCAAGTATCTAATGTTTATTCCTTTCTTCTCTTCAATTACTTATCCATTTTTCTTATGTAAATGTAAGGCGAGTTCTAATGTCATACACCGCCAAAATGAAATTAAGCCAAAGTAAACAACAATGCACGCATGAACATTGATTGAAAATCACCTCATATCACGAACACTATTTTATAACATATCATTGTTCTCACAATCCTAGTTATGTTGTTTATATATTTATAATTTCAAGAACATAAGAAGAATTCTTATAAGGAAGCATAATTATGAATGCACAATCATAAGAATACAAATCCCAAGATCTCACTTTAAAACAGAACCCCAAAAATTGATGTTTGTGATTCTAAGATAAAGAATATGTCGTAGAACCTTACAATAATGTAATGGAATGAAAAACAAAAACAAAAGAAGGAAAAGGAGTATTTTTAGACAAACGTAAAACCTATCCTAAATATAACAGGATTGTTGAGTCGATCACATCGAATGAATGAAAGGTGTGATCGTGACTTGATTACACGATCATCTTTGGTGCTCATCATTTGTCCTTGGACTTTATCATCTTCAGGTGTTCAATTGTATAGTTCTTAGTACAACCTCTTATATTCTACCTATAACTATTCAATGTGGTTACCTGGTCCTCCTACATTTCAACTTCTACAGACTTCAATTCTAAACCATCCTCCTATGAAACCTTAGTATGATTGTACTTTTGATCTATGTTTGTTCTAGGCAATCATATTATATTTGTATCACTTAGTTGGCTCCTACAACTTTTATTTTAGGAATTCCTTCCCATGATAAAGTTATGCAATTATGACATCATTTCATGACTGTGGGATGCTTCCATTTAATTATCTTCTAAGATTTCCTCTTTTTATACATTCCACGATGTCTTAGTACGAGTGTAGTCAGATTCCTGGGAAGTAATGTAGTATTCACAATGTGAGGAATTACATAAATATAAACGGATAATTTTTTAGGACCAAGAGAAGAGGGAAGTGAAACACAAACATCCAAATCAATAGCATGCTTAACATATTTAAAAGAAATATCAAAGTCAAATGACCAGGTATTCCTTGAAGAAGTGGTAAAACAAGAGCAATTAATGTCAAAGATAAACATGGCACAATCAAGAAAAAATTATTTCCCCATGACACAAGTTTTGAATTTACTAGATCTGATTGAACGCGAATATGCATGAAAATGAATAAGTAGATCATAGTCACGATTAGGGGTATAAATGAAGATGTTCTCACAACCTTGAAATTCATAAAGAGATTTTTTAGAAAAATTTAGGGATTCAAAGAGATCTAGATCAACTATTCTACCATAAACAAGAGATAATTCCTTCATAGAGTGAAAGAGAGTTTTGTTCAAAGGTCCCCACAAATTAGTTTTGATATTTAGAGAACTGTCAAAATCAAACTTAAATTTCTTTATAGAACACTCAGAGATATCAGGAATGATAAGACGCTTACAAGTAAGAGAGTGAGAAGAATTAAAGAAGGCTTGAGGGAGATTTTTATATGATAAGTCAGAGTTAAGAGGGACTGGGGAAGGGATTTTACCTTTCCCTTTGATACGGGAACTAGTTCTATTATCCTATAATGAGAATTAGAGCCTTAACCTATCATATGAGAGAAAATAGATAACAACAGAGAATATAAGAAGGGGTAAATATATAAAGAGACAAGATATGTGAAACAAAGTAAAAAGAGAGGGAAAGGTTTCCTAGAAAAAATAGAGAGACGTTATAAATGTCTTTCATGGAACCTAGTGTTAGGTGGTGAAAAAGAAAAAAAATAAGGAGACGCATACATTAATCAAATTCTTATTAATGAAAGGCACTTTTACACACAAATGCACTTAGCATATATGGAAAAAGTATTTTTAAAATGGTTTTGCAATAATTTCAAGAGATTTTCTAAGAAAAAAAAATATTCTTTCAATAATGGTTTAGGAAAATGTCATCTAACTGAAAATCTGTACTAACAGAAGAAAACTCGATATCAACTCTTAAAATATAATCTCGTAAAATAATTCTTTACATCAATATATCTTTCCTAAAATGATGCACATGATTCTTGGATAATTACATATCACTAGAGTTATCAAAAAATATTTTCACTAGTTTGAGAGATAACTCATAGACATTGAGTTGATGAGATATCCATATAATTTGATCACAGCACAAACCAATTGCAATATAGTCAGATTCAGTGGTATATAAAGAAATACAATTTTGGTTCTTTGTCTTCCATGAGACACGAGATTTTCCCATGAATTGACAAGTTTCGTTAGTTCATTTTATATCAACCTTGCCAACTGCATAATGTGCATTTGAGAAATCCTTAAGATCAAGTTCATTTGAATTAGGGTACCATAAACTATAAGAACTTATTCCTGTAAGATATTTGATGATACATTTCACATTAGTCAAATGAGATTCTTTAGGAACTAATTGAAACCTTGCTTATTTGCATACATTGAATAAAATAGTTGGTCGACTAGCAGTAAGATAGAAAAGCGAGCTAATGATACCCTCATAGTTTGTTCTATCAACATTCTTACTATCATTGCTTGACTCAAAAATGTATATAGAGCTTATAATAGTTCTAGATGGTTTAACATTTTCCATCCCAAATTTTTGAATGGGTTCTTTGGTGTACTTACCTTGGGAGATGAAAGTGCCTTCAGCTGACTGATAGATTTGTAATCCCAAAAAGATGATTAACTCTCCCATAATACTCATAGTTTAAAGTTAAGAGATGGGAGTCATATTTGTAATTTTCTTAATAGAAGCCCTTGTCTTCTATCTATAATGACCCTTCAGGCCATTTTCTATATTTTATCTTATTTTCACTATTAGTGCTTCTTTATAGCTACCCCAAGTTATTTATAACTTATTGGAACTAACATTGCGATTATCGAACATTCGTTAGGTTTTTAGAGCCATTTCCCTATTTTAAAGTTTTTGTTAGTTCTAAATGTATACTAGGTAAAAACTTTAGTCAAATGACCTATAATTTAAATTTTGACTATTCCAACAGCTTTGGAATGTCAATTTTAGGCTAGTGGACCCTTTGTTAGGATATCAAGGAACTCAGGCTCATGTCAACCTATTGGATAGAAATTTAGGAAATTGGAAATTTAGTGCGGGGCCCATATTTTATCAAAACAAACTCGGATAGAAATTTTGACTGTACCATTGAGTTCAGAACGTAAAAGTTGGTGTGGTTGTAAAGTCTATTTTTGTATACGAGATTCTGAATAAATCATGAGGGCTTGGTGGAGACTTGGAAACTTTCAATTCTACTATGATTATTTGATGCATCGCAATTGAAAGCCAAGGGTCACCATCATGATACCCCTGATAGCCCTAAGTGCTGCAATCATGGTGGTTTGTCACAATCGCGATTCACTGATGCAACCTCAATATATTGAAATCGCGAAGGTTGGGTCATGATCATGGAACCCGAGTGTTTTGTTTTGGTATAAATGGACCCGTTATTTTGTGATTTTAGCCATTTCCCATCCACTTATTGAGATCTTAATCCCTAAAAGTGAATTTAGTGGGACTAAGGCTTGTGAGTGATTGGGAAACTTGATTAACAATTGTTTTTGCAATTATCTTCAAATTTTAGGTAAGAATTCACCATTTTTTGGTAGATTTTATTTATTACTTATTAAAAACCCCCAAAACCTTGAGGTCTTAATTTTAGCCCTAATTTATCTTAGATTTCGCCCATTTTTAAAAGTAATGAGTTCTTTAGCATGTGTGAATGTTGGGTTGACTTCCAAAATGCGATTTCCATAAGTGGAACCCATATGGGGTTTCAACATAACCTACCCCGAGGACCTTGTCATAATGGGCATCCCAATTCCAACTAGGATCGGAGACCATCCGTGTTACCTAACCCAACCCCCAGCCACGTGCCATGAGTTTGATGAATTTATAGCATATAACAAGATAGTGCAATAGCTCACATAAGGACTCTAGAAATAGATCATAATGGTGACCAACCCAACCGAGTCCAACCATCCCAGACCTATAGTCCATCCATACCAAAACAGACCAAACAAGGGCCATAAGTCGTCCATAACCAACGATGTTCCAAAACATAATATAATTAGTCCAAAAATTAAATAGAATGGAACAACCAATAATACCATCCAATGATAATATCCCATAGGCTTATTCTAATGCCAAGGCCGACACCTATACCGATCCCACCCATACCAACCTATAGAAGTACCATAAAGCCTTTATCCAAAAGAGTAATGAAATCCAGTTGGGACATGCCCCCCGACCATAGCCAAAATCAATATCCAAAATAAAGTGAAAATGTCTAAAAATATCCATATTATGAAATGATGCCTTCCAAAAGAATGGAAGATCATGACTTCAGTCCAAATATTTTCCTCGAGTCAATCACTATGTAGGGGGAGTTGAACAGCCAGTTCTTGCATAGCATTGGTATACAACCGCCAATAGATTAGGTTAGCGAGTGACCGCTAGCATGATCTTAGGGTAAGGATAAAATAATGCCATCTATAAAACCAAGTAAAACCATCCACACACATACAACCATACATATATATAGAACTATGTCAGGAAAAGGGCACGGGGTTTAGCATGCCTTTAAGACCTTTACTTGGGTTGTGTAGCTTTGCCATCCTAAACCACCCACGGGCTATATGGGTTCATCTTTCCCTGCAGAAAGGGACCCAGTATGTGTAGCTTCATGACCAAGGAAGTATCCTATGGGATGACTAGTATATCCAAAAAATAAAGTGTGACATTACTCTTATGGTCACCAAGATCAACCTCATATCGGCAAATATGAGTTTCCAGTTTTGTTCCACCCCAGACCACCACCTTCTATAGCTTTACTATATATCCCGCCATTATTTCCTAATTAAAAGAAGTTTCCAAATTACCTAACCATTATCCATTTATTAGCCAAGCCCATTGATATTGGTATCATCATACCAACCCTTACAAGTATCATCCATAGCCAACCATTTATAGGTTTAAGGAGACTTTCAAGTGCCCTTCCATACTACTTGGGAGACTTTCATGTTTTCCACAAGCATAACCAATTAGCAATTATACTTTCCATACCATTTAAATCATGAATAATTCTTTTATCAAGTTTAAAACATGTAAGAGTTTCTTTAAAATAAGTCAATGAAATGAACATATCTTTATAAGCATTTTGTGAAACATATTGGGGGTCAGTACATGACCAAAACTAATTCCAATTACCAATAAACAATTCCTATTTAATATGATTATCAAAAACCACCATTAATGAATATAAAAGCATAATTAAAACCATGGGAAACCATAAACAAGCAATTAATATCAAAACCTCCAAATTATATTTGAAAGCCACTGTCATGCAATAGTAAAACAATGAAAACATTCATATAGACCACGCCTTTCATTAATTTAACAATGAGGGAAGATAAACATGCCTTAAATCAAGATATTGATAGAATGAAATCACCAAGATAAGCCCCAAATCAATCCTCTAGTTGAAACCCTAGCTTTTCTTGCCCAAAAGCTCTTAAGAGAATTATGGAGAGTTTAGGAAGAGTTTCTAAGTATTAATGAATAGAATATTAGGGTAAATAACCTCTTGAGTAGTTTAGAAGTCGTGGGGCATTATTAGTATAGGTCAGGAAATATCCAAAATACCCCTACTTAAGTTGTACAAAATCCCATCACAGGGATACGACTGACCCTCACGAGTCGTACCCTTCCAATACGATTAGTATCCACCACTTGTATCCAAGCCTCAACCTTTGGATCAAAAAATGTCCATTATACGACTCAACCAACCAAGTCATAAACATAACATATGTTTTGTATCCATGACCCGTATCCTTGGCAGAATAAATTACCTAGGGAATTGAACATTGTTTACCATACGAGTCCCTGGTACAATTCATACCCTAGCTTGGGTCTCATGGTAAGCCACTTGTACTCAGATCCAACCTAATTAACCAAGTCTAAGATTAAGTTAAGATACCAAATGACCCATAACCACCAATACGACTCGTACCCCTAAGTCATACCTATTTCAGCAACCAGAACCGATCCCACTAGCCAATGCTGATCAGTATACGACTGGACCATACCATAGTACCCCAAAATATAGCTCATACCTATGATTCATAATGGGTCCAGAGATCAAAATTTTAGGAATTTTCTCATGGTCCAGAAACTAGGGTGTTTTATATTTTGTCGTGATTTTTGGATCCAAAGAACAATGGTGAAATATAAGTATCATTATTCTTAGATTGATATGTAAAATATTCTTTTGATAGCTCAAAATTTTTTGAAAGCTTCTCATAAGGTAAAACCAGTGATATAGCAAATCATTGAGCTTTCTTCGTCATTAAGGTAGGCTAGGTTTTCTCCTTTGTTAGATTGGTCTAGTTCATAGTATTTTTTTGATGTTGTGTTAGATTTGGGTTAGGTTTTAGGTGCTGATATGATAAATTGTAATGTTTGGGTTTGTTGGATTGTTTAGGCTATTTGAAAACAATAATTTAGGTATAATTAACCTAGTTGCTTTTCTTTTAGGTCATTTTTTTAATCTTAGGGATAATTGAGGTTTGTTTAACATCTAATAGTGGAATTAAATACCTTAAGCCAAGTTCGGGCAGGATTTGCCTAAAATATAACTTTAGGGATTAGAAGTAGGCCTTTGACCCACGTTATGCTAAGATGCATGTTAGCTTGTGTAGACCTTTATACGCTTGCTAGATTTTTGGAAATTCTTATAGAGGTATAATTTGTAAAACATGACACTTGATGGTTATGTTGGTTGATGTGAGGGTTGATACCTATTGATTATGCTATAAATTATGTTATTAATGGCACTATTGGTTATATTTACCGATTCAAGTCTTTTTATTAATGATATATTTACCTATTTAAGTCTAGCTATTGATGATATATTTACCTTTCAAGTATGGCTATTGATGATATATTTATTGGTCCAAGTTCAACCCTTTATATATTTACTAGATCAAGTCTAGTTATTGATTATATTTATTGGTTTGAGTTCGGATATGTATATTGTGCTATAATTATATACTTATTATGATATGATAATATCGGGGTGTAAGATTAAATGTAGCTATTTGGCTGAGTTTGAAAATGGGGAAATGATCATAATGATGGATGATATAAATAGATCCTAGTGATATTATAATTAGTAAATAAATAAATTATTAGTTGATGTATAATTATTAGTTGGAAAATGATGGTTATCCGATATATGAGGATTAGTTTCTATATGCTAGATTAGTTAATATGTGTTGATTAATTGACAAGTGATGAATATGGACAGTAGAGGGTTATAGTGTGCCAAGACTTGGATGAATTATTATGTTATTAAGAGAGTTGTTAAATGATCGTGGAGGGATACACTAACTTGTTTGTACCTTCAAGGATTATGTGTACCTAAAATGTGTACCTCAGAGGTCTTCTCGCTCTCTTTTGCTTTCTTCTTCTTTTTCTTCTCACTTTTGTTTTTCTTTGTCTCTACTCATTCTTCTCTTGTTCTCCTTTTGTAGAGAAAAAAAATCATCCAATATTTTCTTCACATATGTTTCATCACCCCCAACCATCGGGTTATAGTATAAAAGTTAGGGACTAGAGAATCTACATCCACCTCAAGAATATTCAAAAAAGGTATATGTGGAGTTAGAGGTGGTACAAATTGTACAGTCTACTTGGTCATATCCTTGACCTCTTTCTTAAATTCTTCTGAATTTGTCTTAATCGTGCTTATGTTAGAAGCCTCGATCTTCTCTAGCTTATCTGGTTCACAGCTCTCAAATCTATCAAAATAGTTCTAAAACACTCTATAGCCTTCTTATCTCATCCAGGGTTTACCCCTACCTCTAAATTTGGATTTATACATTATGCAATAATTTATTCTGCATGATTTACTCCAGCTGAGCGATGAAAATCAATGTATATCCTATAGGTATGAACTAACATACACCAAAAGTAGTTGTGGCTTAGTTTGAAAAGAAATAACTAGCATCGACATCACATGTTGGGATCTCACTTTTTGGAGCATCCACTGCTACCTCTGGAGGAAAATCAAATAGAGGACCCTACAATGGAAACACTGAGTTCCTCAAATCCTTTATCATTGCAATATCAATGTTCTTTGCTAGCTAGATTAATCTGTCAACCTCTAAGATAGTCAGCACCCGTGAATCTTTCATTAATTATCATAAAAGGGAATGGCAATGCAGTGCAGAACTATAGTACTCTATCCTAAATGTCCTTCGCAATAACATGGGAAATACTCAGCTCTAGCTCTGGCATTACAGCAGCTGCTAAGAAAGAATTGATTGCACTAATGTGTTATCATATTTTATCAGTATAATATAATGCTGCACAGTGGATCATTAAGCCTTGGCCAAGATTTTCAAAGTGTATTTATAAGTGGTTGCTTTGTTGTCTCAAATTGCATTCTCACTCGCCTAAAAAATATAATTATCCAATCACTTGTTATGTATAACCTTTTCATATAGAAAACTTCTTCACCCTCTTCAAATTATTCATCTAAAAATCATAGTCCGGAATCTCTTCAACCAGTTCAAAAGTGTTCTTGAACAAGGCGTTAGATATAGTCTGGATAGAAATATCAATTTCAAAGTCTCTAACCCAAACCATATACATCCAAGGATACTTTCTTATATCTTTATCTTTACTTGAGGGATTCATGTTTTTTATCATCACTACATATTTGGCATAAAAATCCCTCACCATATTTAAATTTTAGTTTTCCAGTGGCCTAGCCATCCACCTAACCCATACCTCTTAAATACCCAAAGTTTGTTAAACCATAAGTTTGTTGGACTTTCATGTTTAATTTGATGTTTATATGTCATTTGCTTCTTTTTGTTCTTGTACTTGGTATACGTGCTTATATTTAAAACTGTTAGTGGAAATAATGTGGGCTACCATTTGGATCATTTTCTATTTACAGGTGATGTGCCCATATTTTGTGGTTATATAGTTTATTATATACTTTTCTCAGTCGACCTATGATACCTACAGAGTACTAGTGTAGCGTACTCATCCCTTCTTTTCCATTTTAGCGTAGATCTAGGTATGAGTGTTCCACACGGTAGCTAATTTTGGTCGGTGCATGACGTATTTTTTAGGTAGCGGTCACTCTATGCCTCTAGAGTCGATATTCGACCCCTTCTTAGCTACTTTATGTCTTGTTCCTATTCTATAAAGATTATGTTCCTTTTTGGGCTTCCAATTATATATTTTGACTTTGAGATGTACTTAGTTGATTCTTACATTGTGACACTAGATTTTGGGGGTGATTATGGTATCATTGCTATATATTTTCTACTAATATTATATAGGTCTGGTTCGACTTCATTCTAAAAGTCTTACCTTGGATTTTGGTGTTGTTTTCTTATATTGTTTTTGTTTGGGCGATTGTTGTACTTATCAAGGCTTATCGCAACAAGTGTCATCATGACCCTTGGATTTAGGGTAGTAATACACTTACCTGGATTCTTAATTTTTAAAGAGCTTCCTATTTTATTTTAAGATTTTTTTTCAAAGGTTTTCTTTATCTTCCTGAATGAATTAAGTGGCAACTCTATTTTTTATCGAATTTGAAAATTTCTATAAATTTTCAAGTTTAATCAAGTCTTAACTATTCTTTTGCAAAACAAACTTAGCTAGGAATTTAACTAGGTTCGAACCAAATATTTTCAACTAACTATTGTTTGATTACTATTTGAATTTTATAATAATAAGCATTTAATATATTGTTTTCCTACTAGTTAAATTTTGAAATTACTAATCAACTGCATTTTCGTGGCATCTTCCGCCCCTTTGAAAAAGTATTAGGCATTATGAAAAAGTATGATTATGATTGACCAAAAATCAAATGGGTATTTTTTGGTCAATTTGAATAAACCACTCTAGTAAACTTTGTTAGAGCTAATCCCAATCCCATGAATAGGCATTCTAACCTAAGTGATCTGGTAACCAAGGGTTATCAAGTCTAATAGTGAGACCGCCTTGATTCTGGAAAGGCCAACAACCTAAAAGGATGTTCATTCTTTATGTGTTTAATTAAAGGATGTGATGTCGAATTGTGTAAAACATTATATTTTGAGGTTGATAAATATTTTGATATGGTTTATTTATTCAAAGATACTTCTCCAAAAGGCATTTAGTGTTTCAAGAAATCTATAAAGCGTGAAAAATAAAGGACTTTTTATGGTGACTTAGTTTAGGATTGTACACCTGCATGGGACTAATATTTTTGTGCATTCCCTTCCTTTATTTTTACCCCCATTATGTTTATTCTTAAACTTGTATAAATATTTCTTTGGGGTGGTAGAATATTTCACAAACAAAAATACATGTCCATTAGTTGTTAGGCTTATCTTTGGCTCCATAGGTCACATATATGTTAGGATGTGTTATATAGTATTTATGTGTTACAAGATTGGCTTCGTCCTTGCTTATCAAGTTCTTTGATTAATAAACATGTATTGCTTTAAGCACTTAATGTCTTCTTTGTGCATGAGTTATTTGTATAGATCAACAAACTATCGTTTCATTTTTTAAGATATTTTTCTTTCTTAAAGAGGCTGATTTGTGTCGTTAACAAACTTGCTACTTCTCAAATATCAAAGAGAAGTAGTTTCAAACAGTTTTTTCAATGTGGATATTGGTTTGATCAACACAACCACTTTATTTTACTCAATATCTAGTGGTATAACAATAACTAAATCTTCTACTTTAAAAAAAATGAGAAACTTACTTGGAATCCATTACTGATGTTATACAAATTACACCTCCCATAAGACGTATAAAGTATTCACTAGTCAAATATAAAATCCAATTAGGTTGGTGTCTATCCCATGATGAATATGTTGAAATTTCTATCAATGTGTCTATCTAATCAATCAAAAAGTTGTTTCTTGTAAAGAAGGGTTTGTATTTTTTACTTCGAATCATAAAAATCGTTGTTTTATTTGGTTAGTAATCAATATGAGAGAGGCATTAAGATTGTGTTCCCAATAATTCATAACTCTATAGATTCTTTGTACTTGTGACCTTTCGATGCTTGTCATGTAGAATTAATTAGTTATGTCATAATAATCTAATATTTGGTGATTTTTGTGAAATACATATTTCTGTATGTTTTGACAGTTTTACTCCTTCCCATGGTTACATTATGGTATTCCTGGGGTGTGTGGATGATTGGCATGATTCCTAATGTATTTTGGTGTGATTTGTGTGTGATTGTGGTATTTGGTGGTTATAAAGGTTTATAGTTGACTTTGGTCAACATTTATTGATCTATGTGTCAGATGGAAAATGGACTGCGCTAAAAGATACAAGATGTTGATTTTAGGTTGGTAACATGGTTGGTGTAGTTTTATGGCTTTTATATTTCATTTTGACCCTCAGTTTGAAAAATTTTAAAATGCATTTCAGGGGTCAACTATTTGAACACAATATTTTTTAAAAAATCAAATATCGTTATTGAGTTCATATGCATCAAATTTAGTCTAGTAGCATAGTTTATTTGTGTTTTTGGTATTTCAAATTAATCTCAAAGGGTCTACGGAGACTTGAAATTCTTCAAGTGTCCTGATGGTGCACCACTAAGCTAGTGCACCCGCTTAAGAGACCTATTGGTCCCTTAAGAGACCTGGCAGCCAGTTGGGGTATCACTTAAGTGACGCCCTCATCGCTTAGGCGACCGATCGCTTAAGCGACAACCATGTTGCTTATGCGATAAGGTGGGCACCTCATAAATAAGGCCTGGTCACTTAAGCAATGGCCGCTTATGCAACTTGGTGGTCACATAGGCAATGCCTGGGTGGGTTATATCTCTTATTTTTGCAATTTTCACCATTTTCTATGCTTGGAGCTTAGGATTTTGATTTTTTGGGAAATTTCTTCCATTTTTAATCTTGGGTAAGCTCCAAATACCTGTTTCAATTATTTTTCTTTAATTCTTATTAGTTAAATCTTATTAAAACTTAGTTTTAAAGGTGGAATTTGGGGATTTTGGCCTGAAAGCCCTAAAATTTTAATTCTTCGATTTAAACCCCAATTTCAACTCATTTTCATTTTGGTTTTCTTTTATAAGTTTCTTTAATCATTGTTAATATATTTTTGGACAAAAATATTGGTTTACCCTTGTTTTTCAAAAATCCATTTCATGGGTTCGTTTTGACCCCGACCCAAAAATGGACAATATGGATATCATTGACTTTTTGGACATTTAGATTCTATATTTGAGTATTATAGTTGATTTTAGGTATGCGCGTGAGGTGAAAGCTCACTATGAAAGTCTTGTTTGTACTGATTTTTGCATTTGAGATAGGTTATTGCATAACTTTCTTCTAATTGGGCTGGGAAGTTAATATAAGGGTAAAATCATGTTATGAGTGTGGAAACTAATCATGGAATTGGCTATTAATATTGTGTATACCCATATGGGGGGCCTATGTTGTTGTTATTTTGTGGTGTTGAGACCTTATCTACTATGTGTGACTGTGTGAGGTATTATGTGATATTGTTGGTCTTATATATGTAAATTTGGTGGTATCTTTCGACTGAAAAGACTAAATTGGAATTAAGATAGTATTAATGTTATATTATTGTCTTGACATTACATTAGATTCAAGGATTGTTTGCATATTGAGTGCATTTTTTGCTCACGTGGTTGGTATATTTCTTGGCTTTGGAAATTCTCATGGTGGTTTGTTGTGAGCATTGTATCCTCATTTTATAAGCACTTGTGAAACACTGGTACCATAATGGGAATACAGGAAATACTGCTTTATGACATCTTTGTAAACCCTTTATCACAGGATGTGCCAAAGAAGAATCATGGATCTTGGTATTAGACATTGGTTTGTAAATGGGTTGGAAAACCCCTGATGGGTCTTATGTCGGGAGCACAGCTCGATAGGTATATATGAAGGTTGTTCAAGAATCTTGAGCATCACATCATCATTACTATCATCATCACCTTATTTTTATCTCATTTATTGTGTCCATTATGTGTTGTATTAATGTCCTTGATGTGATATTTGGCAATTTTTACTTTTATTTTATACTTGTATTTTGTATATGTGTATAATTGTTCTCCTTTTCTCATATCTATGTATGTTATATATGTATACTGTGGAACTATTAGTGGAGATAGTGTGGGCTATCATTTGGGACATTTTCGGATTACATAAGATGTGCCCATTGTGTGTATTTTATATGCTTTATTTTCTACTTTGCTCAGTTTACCTATGATACCTACTAAGTACAAACGGACTGTACTCACCCCTACTATGCCTTTTCGATGTAGATCCAAGTACGAGTGCACTGCATAATAGCTGATTCAAGCAGTATCTGGAGTATATATGAGGTAGTGGTTGATCTATGTTTTTGGAGTTGATTTACTACCTCTTCTTATGTATATCATGTCTTGTTTTTGTATTTTGAGAAAGATTTTTATCCTCTTGGACTATCATTTTATCTTTTTATATTCAAGATGTATTTAGTAGTTCTTACATTGTGACACCAGGTTTTTGGATATTGTATGGTATATTTGGTTTTGTACTTCTGATATTATCATATTTGTGTGGTTTGTCTTTATTTTGGTCGCCTAGCCTTAGGTTTTGGTATTTATTTCTCAATTCATATCAGATAAGATGATAGGCTTACTTGTTAAGGCTTCCTACAACAAGTTCCATCATGACCCTTGGTTATTGGGTCGTGAAAAATTGGTATCAGAGCAACTAGGTTTTGTTGGTCTCATCTATGTAAGAACATAATGTCTAGTACAGTCTCATCGATAGGTACGTAGATATACATATCTCACTTCAAGATGCTGTAAGATATCTTTAAGAAACTTCTCTTATTTCATTCTATGACATGTGGATCTTTCATACCTTGTGTTCTAAATAGTATTTCACTCTTTTCTATACAGATGGTAAGGATGAGACCCCGGCAGGTTAGAGATATAGAGTTATCATCCAAGGAGAGAACTCAGTCTAGAGGGAGAGTTACGAGTCGTGGACGGTCTCAAGGTAGTGGACGGGAACAAGGATCTTCCCCCTTCAGAGGTAGAACTAGGGGCTCTCCCCTGAGCCTTTGGTTGAGCACACTATAGATATAGGGCCTAATCTAGTCTGTCACGACCTGAACTAGGTCCTAGTCATGACGGGCATCCCAAGTCCACCGAGGAACGAAGACAACCCCCTAATCCTATTCTAATTCAACTAAAAGCACCTGGCAGTGGAAGAATATCAACACAAGAAAAAATGAAATAAGATATCTAATAAGATTATATAGAGGATCAACATCTGAAACATACACAATATCTAACTCTATAGTATCCAAAAGGATAACAAAATCTTAGAACCAATAAAGTGTCGGGATGCCCCCAACCTTAGCAAAAAACAAATATGAGATAAAGTCTAAAACATAATAGACCACAACATGAAATGTTGACTTCCAAAACATGGAAGTTCACCACTTCAAATCAGGCTCACGAACTGATCCCTAATCCTAGTCACTGAGCTGGACGAGTAGAAGTACGACAAATCCTGCATTGCGTGGGGATGCAGAGTATGTAGACGGTTAGCAGGTTGAGCGCTAGCATGTAATATAGGGATAAAGCTAATATAATGCCATGATTAATAGTTCATAAAGACATTCAAAATCCAATGCACATACTGTAACATACGTACAAACATGTCATGCCGGGAAAGGGAACAAGGTTTAACATGTAGTAAGACTTTAACCTGGAATATGTAACTCAACCGTCATAAGCACACCGATGGGCTACATGGGTTCAGATCCCCATGCTTAAAGAGCCCCAGTGCATGTTAGATGCATGAACTGAAGGTATAAAGGAAGACTGGGGAATGCCCCAACCCCACATCAATCTAGGATACAAATATCAATAGTGTAAACTAAGCACACAGGTCATCAAGACCAACCATCATGCCAGCAAATGTGAGTTTCCAACAAAAGTCATCCAAGACCCACACCTTCGCAAAAGACCAAATTAAAACAAGTTTCACATGACCCATTTATTAATTAATGAACCAACCGTAAAGGCACAACAGGGGTATCTTCATAACCTCACACTTGCAAACTTCCTCTATACCATCATAATCTCATTACTTGGAGGAATGTCTCGACCCCATTTTTTCATTAAATAAGAACATAGCCAACAAGTCCTTTAATATCCGTGTTCATTGTTTAACAAAATCATATTCATTGACAATTTCTAAAATAGGTTGAGGGCACAAAAATTTCGAAACCATAACCAAGTAATTTGGGGAATCCACAGTATCCCAAAATCTATTTACCATTCTCACGCATCCCAATATGTTCAAAATCATAAGTAAAACATGAATGTTGCATAAATAACCATGGAAATCATTTAAATAACCAACCATGTCAAAAAGACATCAACTATATCAATACCCAAATCAAAACCATACATTAATAAGCAATTGATGTCATTATGAAAATACAAGTTCAAAGAAAAGAGGTACATTCCTTAATTGCTAAGAATTTTGAAGAAAACCGCACCCTTAGGACCCTAGATGATCATCTCCTTGAACCTTAGCATTGAGTTTAAAAGGGGGTTTTGATAGAGGTTGAGAATAATATGAATGAACTTCGTAGGATGAAAACTTATGGAAATAGGCACTTATGATGTTTAAAAGTCATTTATTTGCAAAAGGACCTCTTTACCCCTTATCCCATTTAAAATAGAACAAAACAATCGAAAAATAACACAGGTCCATAGCACAGACCTCATTACAGAGACCCATCCTCTGTAACACGGAGGCTAATGCGGAGACTAGCCTCCCTGACACACGGCTATCGTGGAGGCTTGTTGCCTCCGTGAACCAAAAATAACTCGAACCCCATCCAAAAATTTTGAAAATCTTTTGGGTTACCCTTTTAACACCCTAAACATAGTTTGAGTCAAAAATTGATAATTTAAGCACAGGAAGGCCAAAAATAAATTTTCAAAAAATTTAAGGGTGTTATATTATCCCTCCCCCCTTTAGGATCATTCATCCTCGAATGATGAGCTAGGATACATTTCCCACGAGAATAATAACAACACAGCAGAATCAAAAGATAAACCCAAATAACAACTAAGAAAAATGAAATTCATACCTCAAATCTATTCATCTGTCACATGGAATAGAAATGGATACTTAGCCTTCATATGCTCTTCAGCTTCCCAAGTGGCTTCTTAAATTGTATGGTTTCTCCAAAGGACTTTTACCAAATGATACATCTCTAGTTTGCAACATACGAATTTATCTATTCAAGATTTCTATTGGGACCTCTTCGTAGGATAGGGAATCCGAGACACCAACATTCTTAATAGGCACCACAAAGGAAGGATCACCTACGCATTTCCTCAACATAGACACATGAAACACAGGGTGTACAGAACCCAAACTCGCAGGCAATTCTAAGTCATAGGCAATATTTCCCACTCTCTTCAAAATCAAATAAGGACCGACATACTGGGGGTTGAGCTTCTTCTTTTTTTCCAAAATGCATCACTCCTTTCATAGGAGAAACCTTTAAGAACACCCAATCACCCACATCAACCTCCAATTCTCTTCTTTTCACATCCGCATAGGACTTTTGGCACTTTGGGCAGACTTAAGCCTATCCCGAATCACCTTCACTTTATCTATGGATTGATAGACTAAATAATAACCGATTAACCTCGCCTCACCAACTTCAAACAGCCAAATAGGAGATCTACACTTCTTACCATATAATGTCTCAAAAGAAGCCAAACCAATGCTAGAATGATAATCTTTATTATAAGTGAACTGAAAAAGAGGTAAATGGTCAACCCAACTACCACCAAAGTCAACCACATAAGCCCGAATCATATCCTCTAAAGTATGGATGGTTCTTTATACTTGTTCTTCTGTCCAAGGGTGGAAAGCAATACTAAGGTTCACTTCACTCCCCAACCCTTACTAAAATAACCACAAAAAATGAGATGAGAACTGAGTACCCTGATCTAAAATAATGAAAATATGAGTACCAGACAACATCATGACCTTCTAAATAAACAACATCGCATAATCCTCACCAAAATAATTAGTCCTCATTGGCAAGAAGTGGGCAGACTTAGTCATCCTATCCACAATGACCCAAATAGAATTAAACTGGTTGCGATACCACAGAAGACCAGTAACAAAATCCATATTTATCACTTCCCATTTCCATATAGGAAACTCAAATTCTTGAGACAACCAACCAGGCCTTAAGTGTTCCAGTTTCACTTGTTGACATACTAATCACTTAGACACAAAATTGGCCACATCGTTGTTCATATTATTCCACCAATAGATCTCCTTAAGGTCATGATACATCTTTATAAAACTAGGCTGAAATGAATAACGCAACTCATGAGCTTCAGCCAAAATTCTACCTTGCAGCCCATCCACATCGGGAACACACAACCTGCCTTGGTACCTCAAGCTACCATCCCCACCAATCTCAAAAGCCATCACATTCTGCTTACCCACATAATATTTGATTTGCATCAAGATAGGATCCAACACTTGGTTCTTCTTTACCTCAGTACCAAGAGATGAATTTGCCATATCTTGTACAAATACACCACCATCCTTAGAATCTAAGAGACAAACTCATAGATTCGCCAAGCAGTGGATATCCTTCACCAAGTTCCACTTATCGTCTTCCACATAGGGCAGGCTCCCTATAGATAACGTGCTAAGAGCATCAGTAACTATGTTGGCCTTACCTGGATGATAGTAAAGACTCATGTTGTAGTCTTTGAGCAACTCAAGCTATCTCTGTTGCTTGAAATTCAACTAATTCTGGGTGAAGACATACTGCAAACTCTTATGATCTAAAAAGATGTCAAATTGGGCCCCATATAGATAGTGTCACCAAATCTTTAATACAAACACCACAACCAACAACTCTAAATCATGAGTTGAATAATTCCTCTTATGAACTTTCATCTTCCTAGAAGCATATGATACCACCTTACCATGCTGCATCAATACACAATCGAGTCCTATATGGGATGCATCACAATAAACTACAAACCCATCATTACCCTCGGGTAGGGTCAAAACTGAAGCAAAAGCCAATTTATCCTTCAAATTTTCAAACTCTCCTGACAAACATCGAACTAAAGAACCTTTACCTTCTTCTGAGTCAACCTAGTCAAAGGTGCAACAATCATCAAAAAGCCTTTACAAACCTCGTATAATAACCTGCTAAACCCAAAAAACTCTTAATATTGGTTGGAATCATAGGTCTAGTCCACTTCTTAACCACCACAACCTTTTGAAGATCCACCATGATCCCTTCACTAAAAACAACATGACACAAAAAAGTAACAGCATTAAACCAAAATTCACACTTAGAAAACATAGCATACAATTATTGGTACTTTAGGGTCTCCAACATAACACCGATACATCCCAGAATGAAATAACATAAATGCAACCAATACATCCTAGAATGACATCAAAATCTATCATGTCTTACTTAAATAGGTCCACCAAAGTCTCTCTATTTCCAACAGATACCACACAACTCCTATAGATTCTTCTGGCAACCACAAAGTCACCCACCAAGGTAGAAATTGAAAAAGGGTCTGAAATATACTTGGGACTAAAACCACAATACATAGCCATAAATGGGGTAACGTTAAAAAAAGTATACATCGTATCAATCAATTATCACAGATCACAAGAGAAAAGTTTCAACATACTAGTGACGACATCAGGTGATGCCTCAGACTTCTGATGGGTGGTGAGAGCATAAAGATGGTTTTAACCAATGCCAGAGCCAGAGGTAGCACCCTTTAGTATAGGAGCTGATGAAGAGGCAATAAGAGTATTATTTCCACCTTAGAAATATTATGTGAAGGATATTTCCTATGAATATGGCAAGGGTAGCTACATCTATAACCCTTATTACTCCCCTAATCACAAAAATTATGGTGTATCTACCACAAAATCGACAAGAGGGATATGATGGAGCTAATTGGGCCCCACTAGCTTGAGATTGGACACCCTATGCCTGATAACCATCACCAATTGAAAAACAACAATCCCTAGATACTTCGAATAAGAAGCACTAACCGTCGAATAAAAAGTAGAGTTGCCCCACTTCATCTTAGGCTACTTACCACTATCCCTACTATTCTGTCGTTAACCTCCACCCTAATTTAAATACTAAAACTTCTTACCCTTTATGTCCCTCATATCATCTTGCTTTTTTTTCTCCTTCTAAACTTACTGCATATACACTACTAGTCTAGAGATATCCATATCCTTGATCAATAAGGCAACCTTACTCTCCAAAATCTATTCATGAGACAAAAAAGAAGAAAATTTCCTTATTCTAGCCCTCATGGAAGACACTAGCTCAGGAGCATAGTGTGACAACTAGTGGAATTTCAAGGCATACTCCTTCACTATCATCCTGTCTTACTTTAAATTCACAAACTCCTCTATTTTCTCCTTTCTCATATCCTGAGGAAAGAAAAGATCCAGAAAAGTACTAGAGAAATCATCTTAAAAGGCATATTTAGCTTCATCACCCCAAAGTTGCTCCCACACCTTGTATTGGTACACTATATCCTTAAACTGCTAAGCAATAAATTCCACTCCCTCTATCTCAATAGCATGTATAACTCAAAAGATATTCTCTATCTATAAGACCTTAAAGATCATCCTCAACCATAGTACCTGTGAAATTAGAAGGGCTCAATCTCATTAACTGGAAAACTCTAGTGACCTTAGAAGAACTCACAGGAAAACCAACAGAACCCATCTGATATGATAAGGATGTCACTAACTAGTTAAACAAATAAATAGATTTATGAAACTCAGCATTAGTAATATCTCTCTGAGGTATCTAAGTCTCATTACCAATAGTTGGAGAAGGATCAATAGAGACTGGTGGAACTCCATGAGGACAATCAGAAATAGCAACCCTAGACTAGGTCTATACCCCAGAAGTTGGACGAGATCTACCAACATTATCCTTAGGTGGGACAGATGAGTTTCCATGAGCTTCAGATCATCTGGGAGGTATGATTTGAAAAGTGAATAAATAGAGGTTAGAGGGATCCAAAAACTTATACTTTATAGCCCTAAAATAAGACAACAAAAAAAGGGAAACATTCCTAAATGTCTCATAGCCTCTCCCTTATGAGTGTGGTGCTCTGCATACCCCTAAAAGAGACTCTACTTAACATGACTTTATGGACACCCCAGGACAGTGAAACTTAGAATCTAATATCAACTTTTTCATGACCCAAACTAGGACCTGATCATGATGAGCATCCTAAGTCCATCGAGGGATGGAGACCTTCTCCGAAGTCTATTCCAATATAACAAAGAAAACCTGGCTATAGAAGAATATCAATATAATACAAAATGAAATAAGAGGTCAAAAAAGATTATGCAATGGATCAATATTTGAAATATACCAAATACCTATGTCCATAGTATCCGCAAAGCCTCTAATAAAATCTTAGAACAAATAAAGTATAGGGACATGCCCCAGGCCGGAGACAAAACAAATAAGAAATAAAGTCTAAAACATAATACACCATAACATGAAAGTAGACTTTCAAAACATAAAAGCTCACCACGTCATATTAGACTCACAGACTAATCTCGAATCTAGTCGCCAAGCAAGAGGAGTAGAAGTAAGGCCAAATCCTACATTAAATGTGGATACAACGTATGTATACAGTTAGTAGGTTAATCACTAGCATGCAACTCAAGGAAAAAGATAATATAATTTCATGATCAATAGTTCATAAAGACATTAAAAATCCAATGCACATACTATATACATATGTACAAACATGTTATGCCGAGAAAGGGAACAAGTTTTAACATGTAGTAAGACTTTAACCTAGAATATAAAGCTCAACCATTATAAGGGCACCCATGGGATATATAGATCCATTTCCCCTACTGAAAGGGCCATAGCACGTGTTAGCCACACGAACCAAAGGTATGAAGGAAGATTATAACATGCACCGACCCTATGTTAATTATCACGATCCAAACAAGGGATTGGACGTGATATACATCCCTAACCATGAAGGCCCAAAATGCCCTTCTCTATCTGGTAAACATGTACAATATTCATATAACAAAAATAATACAAAAACATAATCTACTATGGAAACATGGTCAATTTTGAATTCAACACAAGTATGGAAATTATAAATCAACTACATCTAAATAACATCTGACTCAGTCTGTGAAATCTCTACTATATGAAAATCTGACAACTATCTGAAACTGAGAAAAGGCCCTCAGTAGACCAAAACTAAAATAAGTGATAAAATCTAAAAAGACAGGCCTTATAGAATAGAGAAGGCTTACCACTGCACAATCTAATCATCTTTCTGAATTATCTACTGCTTATCTTGACCCCTAGACTAAGTCTCAAAACATGAGAGGTAAGAGGAGGGGGGTCAATACAGATGTACTGGTATGCAGAGCATATCCAAAATAATCATTTATTATTCAACATATATGAGAGCAATTTAAAATAGTTCATAAGTATATCATATAGTAAGAATTCACATGGGCATTTTAAAGACTCTGTAAAAATTATCTCAACTCTGAGAAATCTGTGTGACTTCTACGCTAGGTGGTATACCCTAAAACTTTGAAAAATTCCATGGGCTACATGGAAACTGCCATTAACTCGACATCGAAGCCCCCAACCCAAGTGTACTGCAAGTGTCGGAGTCTCTGAATCTACTACGCCACATAGGCATCGCTAGCGTATAATAATAATCTACCCGTATTGGTAAATATGGTTTCAGGGTAGAGTTGCTTGAACTCGTGACTTTTTTAGGTAACCACCTAACCCTCTTTAAGCCCCTTTTTAAAACTCTATCAAAACATACAATCTCTGAAAACATACTCTGAAAACATGCTCTGAAAACATAATTTGTTATGGCATAAATACATATGGTATCGTCATACCATTGACTTGCAAGTCATATCTCTGAGCCATTATTAGTCTATCGTAAATCTTTATTTTTAAAACACAAGTTTAGGGACCAATATTTCAATAATTCAATTCAAAGAAACTCTTTCTCATACCTCATGTAAACACATGCAAGGAACTTATCTTTATCAAGCATTTCAGTAGTACATTACTAGGTGGTCATGTCAAAGTTCTCAATTCACCTGAAATTCTTTCTCTTAAATAGAAGAACACATTTATATCAAGAAACACCCTCTCAATAATTTCAAATCATGCTCAAATGCTATAATATTGCAAAAACATTTTTCAAATCACAAAACCATAATCTTTAATTCAATACACGAGAGGGAGTTTATATTTTATGCTCTCAATGATCGTAAATCTCAAATTTCATACATATACGTATACATGTAAATCAATTTAAGGTATAGGACCACAAGGTAAAAATAATAGTAACATTAAAACATTCGGAGTACGTAATTTAGAACATAGATTCCAAAACCCCTTTGAAATTCATGCATAAAAATCTAAAAATCATGCTCTATTGGTTTTAAGCACATGTAGTTTTTTTAGGATAAACCCCACGTACCTCTATCTAGAAATTTAAATGATTCTTCTTGATGCCCATGGCTTAGGAATTCCAAATCTTCAATTTGTTTTGAAAACCCATGGTTAAATCTTGATTTATTTGGATTATCAATATAGAAACCTAGAGAGTGTTCTTAAATATTTTTGGTGAATGTATGAGTAATATGCTCAATTGGGGTTGAAATCTTGTGTTTCGACTGATAAGGGTATGGGAAAGTACCCAATATACCCTTAATGAGACTGGTATTAAAATATAACTGGGAGCCTAATTTCATGGGCCACCGCGATGCGCCACTATTGCAGTGGCTCACTAGAAATTGACGAATGGGAATTTGGCCTACTCCGTGATGCTCCACCATTGCAGAGTCCCACTAGAAATTGTCCATCATCATTTACACCCTCTCCGCGATGCACCAAGGATAGGAATGACGGTGTTTTATTACTAGGACTTAAATTAACCATAATTCCTTCACCGAGTGTTTGTTTTGGATGCATCTTATGTCGACAAAAAACTTATTCAATCATCTACAAAATGAAAAGTTGAAATCTAAGGGATTTCACTAGGAAAAAAAGTATAAATCATTCTAGAAGCCAATGCTTGATATTTTAGGGACAAAATTTATCTAAGAAAAACTTTGAGGCGTTACAATATCCCCTCTTGGGAACATTCGTTCCCGAATATTGACGCGGGATACAAACAAGTAGAATTTCAAGCATACTAAGGCATAGAATGAATAAGGAAAGGATTCGACCTTCCATTTCATCATCCATTAGATCCAAAAGGTTTGGGTATCTAGCTCTCATGTCAATTTCTGATTCCAAAGTTGCTTCTTTAATTTCCTAGTTTCTCCACAACACTTTAACTGAGGCTATCTCTTTATTCCTCAATCGTCTAACTTGGCGATCCAAAATCTCTACAGGCTTTTCTTCATAGGATAAGGAGTCTGTCACTTTGATTTCTTCGATAGGCAATACTAAAGAATGGTCTCCAATACACTTCTTCAAATTAGATATATAAAATAACGAATGAACCAAACCCAAACTAGCTGGTAATTATAACTTATACGTAACTCTACCTATTCTTCTCATAATCTGTTATGGTCCTATATTGCGAGGAGTTAGCTTACCTTTCTTCCCGAATTGCATGACTCCCTTCATGGGAGAAACCTTGAGAAACACCCAATCTCCAACATCAAACTCTAGATCTCTTCTCTTAACATTGACGTAGGACTTCTGACAACTCTGAGCTATCTTAAGTTGTTCTCTAATGACTTTCACATCCTCTATTGACTGATGAACAAGATCAGGCCCAAATATCTGTGTCTCACTTACTCCAAACCATCCTATCGGGGACCTACATGTTCTCTCATACAATGCCTTAAAAGGTGCCATCTTATTATTAGAATGGAAACTAGTATTATATGTGACCTCTATTAATGGCAAGTGATCTACCCAACTACCTTTAAAATCAATCACGCAGGCCCTCAACATATCCTCAAGGGTTTGGATGGTGCGCTCAGCTTGCCCATCTATCTAAGGGTGGAAAGTCGTGCTCAAATTCACTTGGGTACCTAAACCTTTTCAAAATAATCTCCAAAACTGTGAAGAAAATTGTGTACCTATGTCAGATATGATGGACACAGGTGCCCCATGCAAATGAACTATTTTTGTAATGAACAACTTGGCATAATCCTCTCCTGAATAATTTGTCCTGACAGGTAGAAAGTGAGCTGACTTGGTCAACCTATCTACAATCACCCAAATGGAATCATATTGGTTTCGGGACCTCAGAAGTCCTGTAATGAAGTCTATATTAATCATCTCCCACTTCCACAAAGGCAAAGCTATCTCTTGAGAAGAACTACCTGGCCTCAAATGTTCGACTTTAACTTATTGATAATTCAAACACTTGGCAACATAGTTAGCCACATCACGCTTCATATTATTCCACCAATAAATGGTTTTCAAATCGTGATACATCTTAGTAGATCTAGGGTGAACAACATACCTCGATATGTGAGCTTCATCAAGGATTCTTTTTCTCAGACCATCTACATTTGTCACACACAATCTACCCTAGTATCTCAAAACACCATCACTACCAATTTCAAAATACAATACCTTTTATTGACCTACATCTTTCTTGATCTGCATCAAGATGGGATCTTCAACCTGCTTCTCTTTGACTTTTGCACAAAGGGAAGATTTAGCTATCTCATGAACAACTATTCCTCCATCCTTGGAAATTCCCATTCATATATTTACAAGTCGGTGAATATCCTTCACTATCTCCCTCTTTTCTTTCCCCATATGAGAAAGGCTGTCCGTAGATAATCTGCTGAGGGCGTCGGTTACCACATTCGCCTTGCCCGAATGATAGTGCAGGCTCATGTTATAGTCTTTTAAAAGTTCCAACCACCGTCTCTACCTGAGATTCAATTCTTTCTATGAGAAAACATACTGTAATCTCTTATGGTCAGTAAATATATCAACATGTACCCCATACAAATAGTGCCGCCAGATTGTAGGTGGAAAAACTTCAGCCGCTAACTCTAAGTCATGAGTAGGGTAGTTCCGCTCATGCACCTTCAACTGTCTAGATGCATAAGCCACTACCTTACCGTGTTGCATAAGAACATACCCAAGTCCCACTCAAGATGCATCATAGTATACAAAAAAAACTCTTTTATACCCTCCGGAAGAGTCAGAATAGGAGCAGTAGTCAACTTGTCTTTCAACTTCTCAAAACTATTCTCACAAAAGTCAGACCATAAAAACTTTACCTTTTTCTAAGTCAACTTAGTAAGTGGTGTAGTTATGGAAGAAAAACTCTCAATGAATCTTCTATAATAACCCGCTAAACCCAAGAAGCTCTAAATGTCGGTTGGAATCATTTTATCACTACCTCAATCTTTTGGGGATCAACTTTAATCCCCTCACTAGACACAATATGACCCAAGAGTGCAATAGCATTTAACTAGAATTCACACTTGGACAATTTTGCATACAACTTATGGTCTTTAAGGGTCTGAAGGATGATTTGGAGGTGATTGGCATGGTCCTCCTCACTCTTAGAATATACCAAAATGTCATCATTGAATACAATGACAAACAAATCCAAACATTGATTAAAGACCCTATTCATTAGATCCATGAAAGTTCTAGGGACGTTAGTCAACCTAAAGGACATGACTAAGAATTCATAATGGCCTTATCTGGTTCAAAAAGCTGTTTTGGAAATATCTGACTCTCTAACTTTCAACTGGTAATATCCCAAATGAAGGTCTATCTTTGAAAAACATTTAGCACCCTGAAGTTGATCAAAATAATCATCAATCCTAGGAATGGGATATTTATTTTTAATTATGACCTTATTCAACTGGCGGTAATCTATGCAAATATGAAGGAAACCGTCTTTCTTTCACATGAAAAGTACAAGTGCACCCTAGGGAGACATACTGGGGTGGATAAAACCTTTATCTAGAAGATATGCTAGCTATTTTTCAACTCTTTTAGCTCTGCAAGAGCCATCCTACATGGCAGAATAGAAATAGGATGGGTATCTGGCAATAAATTAATACCAAAATCTATCTCCCTATTAGGTGGTATTCCGGGGAGATCATCTAGAAAGACTTTCGGGAATTTATTCACTACGGGGACAGACTGGAGAGGGAGACTTTCGGCACTAGAATCGTTAACCCAAATAAGATGATACAAGCAATCTTTGGAAATGAGTTTACGGGCCCTGAGATAAGATATGAAATACCCTCTAGGTACTAGAGAATGTCCTTCCTATTCCATCACACACTCATTCAAAAAAAAAGGGACTCTTCGAGTCCTACAATTCAAGGTAGCATAGCATGAATGGAGCCAGTCCATCCCTAAGATGGCATCAAAATCAACCATATCAAGTTCTATGAGATCTACCTCAGTATTCTGGATAAAAATAGACACAACACAATTTCTATACACCCTTCTGGCCATAACAAAATCTCCCACCAGGTTGGAAACAAAAAAAGATTCAGCAATCACATCAGGCTCAAACCTAAAACCAACAGCCACGTATGGGGTCACATAAGACAAGGTAGACCCAGGATCAAGTAATACATACACATAACGAGAAAAGATTTGCAACATACGGATGACTACATCTGGTGAGGACTCTGCCTCCTGGCGGTTGGTCAAAGCATACAACTATTTTTGATCATTTCCAGTGACTGAAGTGACACCCTTCTGAGGTGGTGGTGCAAATGAATTTGCCAGCGACATGGCTCCTCCAGCATTAATCTTTGCTATCGGATAGTCTCTCTGGACATGGCCTAGATGGCCACATGAATAACATACCAAAGTACCAAACTGTCATCTCCTTGGATGATTTTTACCATATCTTTCACAATGCATATAGGATCGAAAGGTCTAGGCTATACTTCCCTACGACTACATACCCTGCATTCTCAGCCCCTGACTAGACTTAAAATTCTGGGTGCACTGCTCAGCTGTGGGTCTGGACACTGGAGCACTAGCTGTCGACTGTGTATTACCCCAATTCTTTTTCTTTTGCCATTTGCTGCCCCAATTACCGTTATGCTGCTGACTATGACTCTGGTCTATCACTCTAACTCTTTTTTCCTTCTTATTCTTTTCCCTAGATTCAACTATCTTCTTATTTTTCTCCTCAACTTGCTGTATGTGGACTGATATTCTAGAAAAGTCCATATCTCTATTCAGCATAGCTCACTGACACTCAAGTACTAAATTATCTGAAAGACCGAAATCAAACTTCCTCATTCGGTCCCTCATGCTACTCGTCATCTCAGGAGCATAACAGGCTAGCTGGTTAAACTTTAAAGTATACTCCTAAACACTCATCTTACCCTACTTAAGGCTCATGAACTCCTGTACTTTAGCTTCCTTTATCTCTATAGGAAAGAATCGGTCAAGAAAAGCTTCCACAAACTCATCCCAAACTGTGGGCTCAGCACTGCAACCCTTCACATCTTCCCACTTATTGTTCCATTGGTTCACTATATGCTTTAGCTGGTATGATTCTAGCTTAACACCCTCCACCTGATCAATATGCATTACTTTGAAAATCTTCTCTATTTTATCTATGAACTCCTGTAGGTCCTCTTCTACCTTAGCGCCAGAGAACTTGGGTGGGTTCATTCTCATAAACTGGCCCACTCTAGTAACTTTAGAAGTAATAGACGCAGATCCAATATCCTCCAACCTCTGAGTCTATGCAGCTACCAGTTATGCCAGCATATGAATAAAATGTCTGAATTTAGCATTACAAACCTCTCCTTCACAAGGCTGGGTATGATTGGCCCCCATCCGAAGAGCTCTGGGAGGACTGATTGGTACAGGAGGTACTCCCAGAGTAGGAACAAGTTCTGGGTTATGAGATCTATTATGGGTCTGTATCTCATGGGTGGGACAGACTTCATCATCCCAAGTATTAATGTTAGTATGACGGGGAGGCATCGCTGGTTTTCTAAAAAGCAAGAGGTCATTGATTAGGGGACAGATTAGACTCTGAAGCACGAACTAAATCACAAAGAAGAGAAATATTCTTAAATGCCTAGTAGCCTCCTGCTTATAAGTATGGTGCGCTACACACCCATAAATAAGACTCTGCCCAACGTAATTTTGCAGACATCCTAGGACTATGAATTGTGCTCTGATACCAAGTTTATCACGACCCGAATGAGGGTCTGGACATGACGCAAATCCCAAACCATGAAGGCCCGAAACGCCCTTCTCTATCTGGTAATCATACACAACATTCATATAATAAAAGAAGATGCAGAAACATAATATTCTATAGAAACATAGTCAATTCTGAATTCAACACAAGTATGGAAAATGTAAATCAACTACATCTAAATAACATCTGACTCAGTCTATGAAATCTCTACTACATGACAATTTGACAACTGTCTGAAATTGGAACAAGGTCCCCAGTAGACCAAAACTGAAATAAGTGACATAATCTGAAAAGACAGGCCTTCTGGAATAGAGAAGGCTCACCACTACAAAATCTGATCAGCTGTCTTAATTATCAACTGCTTATCTAGACCCCTAGACGGAGTCTCAGAACCTAAAAGGTAGGGGAAGAGGGTCAATACAGATATACTGGTACGTAGAGCATATCTAGAATAATCATTTATTATTCAACATATATGAGAGCAATTTAAAATAGTTCATAAGTATATAATATAGTAAGAATTCACATGGGCACTTTAAAGACTCTATAAAAATCATCTCAACTATGAGAAATATGTGTTACTTCTGTGCTAGGTGGTATATCCTACAACTTTAAAAAATTCCATGGGCTATATGGAAACTACCATTAACTCGGTAGTGAAGCCCCCAACCTAAGTGTGCCGCGTCTCTGAATCTACTACACCACATGGCCGTCGCTAGCATAAAATAATAATCTACCCGTATTGGCAAATACGACTTCAAGCTAAGAGCTGCTTGAACTCGTTCCTTCTTCGGGTAACTACCTAACCCTCTTTAATCTCTTTTTAAAACTCTATCATAACATACAGTCTCTGAAAACATACTCTAAAAACATGCTCTAAAAACATAATCTGTTATGGCATAAATATGTATGGTATCATCATACCATTGACTTGCAAGTCATATCTCTGAGCCATTATTAGTCTATCATAAATTTTTGTTTTCAAAACATAAGTTTTGGTACCACCATTTCAAGAATTCAATTCAAATAAACTCTTTCTCAAACCTCATGTAAACACATGTAAGGAACTCATCTTTGTCAAGCATTTTAGTTGTACAGTACAAGGTAGTCATGTCAAAGTTTTCAATTCACATGCAATTCTTTCTCTTAAACACAAAAACACATTTATATTAAGAAACACCCTCTCAACAATTTCAAATTATGCTCAAATGCTATAATATTTCAAAAACATCTTTCAAATCACAAAACCATAATCTTTAATTCAATACACGAGAGGGAGTTCATAATTTGTGCTCTCAACTATCTTAAATCTAAAATTCCATACATATACGTATACATGTAAATCAATTTAGGGGATAGGACCACAAGGTCAAAATAATAGTAACATTAAAACATTTAGAGTACATAATTTAGAACATAGATTCCAAAACCTCTTTGAAATTCAAGTATAAAAATCTAAAAATTATGCTTTAATGGTTTTAAACCCATGTAGTTTTTGTTTTAGTATAAATTCCACGTACCTCTATCTAGAAATTTAAAGAATGCTTCTTGATGCCCACGGCTTG
Source organism: Capsicum annuum (assembly GCF_002878395.1). Lineage (NCBI taxonomy): Eukaryota > Viridiplantae > Streptophyta > Magnoliopsida > Solanales > Solanaceae > Capsicum > Capsicum annuum. The sequence goes on along the minus strand of NC_061122.1, from coordinate 173,949,137 downwards.
GGGATTCTAAATCTTCAATTTGTTTTGAAAACCCACGGTTAAATCTTCATTTATTTGGATTATCAATATGGAACCCTAAAGCGTGTTCTTGAATATTTTTGGTGAATGTATGAGTAATATACTCAATTAGGGTTGAAATCTCATGTTTGAACTAATATGGGTATGGTAAAATACCCAATATACCCTTAGTGAGATTGGTATTAAAATATACCTGGGAGCCCAATTTCATGGGCCACCGTGATGTGCCACTATCGCGGTGGCTCACTGGAAATTGACGAATAGGAATTTGGACCACTCCACAACATGCCACCATTATGGAGTCCCACTAGAAATTGACCATCGTTATTTACACCCTCTCCACAATGCGCCAAGGACAGGAATGACGGTGTTTTTATGACTACGACTTAAATTAAACATAACTTCTTTATCGAGTGTCCGTTTTGGATGCATCTTATGTTAAAAGAAAACTTATTCAATCATCTACGAAATGAAAAGTTGAAATCTAAGGGATTCTAGCGGGAAAAAAAGTATAAATCATTCTAGAAGCCAATGCGTGATATTTTAGGGATAAAATTTAGCTAAAAAAAACTTCAGGGCATTACATTAATCTAGGATACAAATATAAATAGTGTGAACTAAGCACACAGGTCATTAAGACTAACTCTTATGCGGACAAATATGAGTTTCTAGTACAAGTCATCCAAGACCCACACCTTTATAGCTTTCCTAACCATAGCCCATTTATTAATCAATGAACCAACCATTAAGGCACAACATGAGTATCTTCATACCTTTATAACTGTAAGCTTCTCTCTATGCTATAACAATCATATTACTTGGGGGATACCTCGACCCCTTTTTGTTCATTAAATCAAAACATAGACAACAAGTCCTTTAGAATCCATTTTCATTATTTAACCTTTAATCCATGCAATTACATATGTGGCTAAGTCAACCAAGTAATTAAATCATATTCATTGAAAATTTCATAAATAAGTTAAGGGCACATAATTTTCAAAACCATAACAAAGTAATTTGGGAATGCATAATACCCTAATATCTATTTACCATTCCCATGTAACCAATAATGTTCAAAATCCTAAGTAAAGCATGATACATTCCTTAATTACCAAGAAGTTTTGAGAAAACCATACCCTTAGGACCCTAGATAATCACCTCCTTGAACCCTAGCCTTGAGTTGAAAAGAAGGTTTTGAGAGGGAGCTTGAGAGTAATATGAATAAAATTTCTAGGATGAAAACCAATGAAAAAGGCCTTTGTGATGTTTAAAAGTTTTTTATTGGTTAACAGACCTCCTTATAGCTCATCCAATTTAAAATAGAACAAAACAACCAATAATAACATAGTTTAATAGAACGGACCTCATCCCAGAGACTAGCCTATATGTCACAGACCCTATGATAACTACCTAACCTCTGTGACATGGAGGCTTATACAGAGACTAGCTTTCGTGACCCAAAACTACCCCAAACCCATCCAAAAATTCCAAAACTCTTTTGAGTTATCCTTTTAACAACCCCAAACATTGTTTGAGTCAAAAATTAATATTTCAAGCATGGTAAGGCCAAAAATAAAATACCCAAAATTTCTAGGGTGTTACATAGTCCCACTAAGTTCTTCTACCCAAGTTTTTGAAGGGTTATTAATTTACTTACTGACCTATTTTGAGGTTTTTACTTTGAGTTTACTTATGTTTCTCCAACTCCAACCATTGTAACTCAATATTTTCCAAATTTTCCCTATGGTATTTCTCTAGTACAAAGTGTGGATCCTGTAGTGGTACCAGTATATTCTTGTGGTACTCTATTGACACTGAGTATTTTTCCTCCTTTGGTGTCAGTGTCTGAGTATGGTATTTTGAGATAAATTATTCAACTTTCTTCTATGGTACCTCTTCAGATGGGATCTTAGCCAGCCAAATTTACTATGTCTCCTAATGTTGTGCGTACAGTAATGCTTTCTGAGTATCATAAAAGGTTTGAAAGATTCACTCATTTGGGTCCTCCTAGGTTTAGTAGTGATATACGTAAGGATGTCTATGAGTTCTATATTGATTGTTGTGAGAAGATCCATAACCTGTGTTTCCTTGAGTCACATATAACTTGAGATCAGTTTATTAGGGCCTTTCTAGGTAGTTTTTTTTGATATAATTTGACAGATAATATGAGAGATGATTTTCATCTCTTGGAAAAAGCTCTTGACTATTATGGAGTATGAGGCACACTTTTATCCCTTATCTAGATATTCTTATACAAGCATTACGACCAAGTCTGAGACAATTCAAAATTTCATAAAGGGGTTAAATGTATCTCTTTAGCTAGTTAAGACTCAAATAGTAGTATATAGGGAATCATTTTGAAGTAAAATAGATCATGACAGAATGACTGAGTCTATTCTTGCAGGGATTCAGGGAGGCTCTAAGAGGGTGCACTATCAGGGTGAGTTTAGAGGTCACCCTCCTCAAGTTAGAGATTCTAAAGGCTTTCATGGATCTCATGGTAGACCCATGTTGGCTACCTTGTAGGGTTTAGGTAGTGTATTTTCTATTTGAACACCTTTGGGTAGTCGTTTAAGATTATTCATACCTCTTTCTATGGAGTCAGGATATAGAGGCTACTAAGAATGTGATGAGGTTAGCCATTTGACCAAGGACAGTCCCTATTGTGTTATTAAGTCTACTCTTATATCTACTATGAGAGGTAGAGGTTCTACTAGAGGTGAGTGGGGTAGAGGTTTTGGTACCTGTGGTGGTGGTTGCAAGGTTATTCAATTAGGTGGTGGTTATGGATAGTATTATGTTATACCCACCAGATCAGAGGTAGAGGCTTTTGATGATGTCATCGCATATATCATCCCTCTTTTTTTAGATTTGAATTTATGTTATTTGATTTAGGATTGACATTTTCCTATATGTCTACATATTTTGCTTTGAGTTTTAACTCTATGAGTGAGGCTCTTTCCATGCCTGTCCATGTATCAACCATTATAGGTGACTCTTTAATGGTGGATCGGGTGCACCAATCTTGTGTTGTGACTTTTTCTAGGTATGGCACTTGGGTAGATTTGATTTTCCTTGATATGGTAGATTTTGATATCATCTTAGGTATGGATTGCTTATCTCCATATCATATTGCCCTAGACTGTTATGGTAAGACTATGACCTTAGCTTCGTTGAGTATGCCAAGGATAGCTTAGAAAGGTATGCGTTATTTAGGTCCTAACAGAGTTTTATCTTTCCTTTAGGCTTGTCTCTTAGTTATGAGAGAATGTTTGTCTTATTTGGATCATATTCATGATACTAGTACTATTTTACTTCTTTTTTTGGAGTTTATTCGTATTGCTAGTGAGTTCATGGATGTTTTCCCTATGGTTTCCTTGTAAGCCTCTAGATCATGATATTAACTTTGTTATTGATATTGAGTCAAGCACCAAGCCTATTTTTATTTCTCTTTATAGGACAGCCCAAGTAGAGTTATAGGAATTAAATGATCACTTCCAAGAGTTATTAGATAATGAATTTATCTGACCTAGCATATCACCTTAGGGTATGCTTGTCTTTATTGTGAAGAAAAAGTATAGGTCTATGTGTATGTGTATTGATTATTAGTAGTTGAACAAGGAGATAGTTAAGAATAAGTATCTTTTTCCTCATATTAATAATTTGTTCGATCAGCTTTAGGGTGCTTCAGTGTTTTTGAAGATTGATTTAAGGCTCAAGTATCACTATTTGTGGATTAGAGTTTCAAATATTCCAAATATAGCTTTTAAAACTTGGTACAATTATTTTGAGTACTTAGTAATGTCTTTCAGGTAGACTAATGCCCCAGCCGCATTCATGGAGTTGATGAACTAGGTATTTTGACTATAACTTGACTCTTTTGTAATTGTTTTTGTAGATGATATCTTCATTTATTCTATGAGTTAGGTTAACCATGAAGAGCATTTCCAGATTATGCTTCAGAGATTAAAGGATAAGAAATTGTATGCAAAGTTCTCTAAGTGTGAGTTTTTGTTGGAGTATCACTTTCTTGGGTTATATGGTGACCAAGGAATGTATTATGGTTAATCTGGCCAAGATTGCAGCAGTTCGTGATTTGGTTAGGCCTACTTCTCATACTGAGATTCAGAGTTTAGTTGGTTTAGCAGGATAGTATCAATGCTTTGTTAAGGGTTTTTCATCTATTGCAACTTTATTAATAGAGTTGACTCAGAAAAAGATTTCTTTTAGTGATCTAATACTTATGATGTAACCTTTCAAAAGATCAAGGATTTATTGACATCAGCTCATATCTTGACTTTACCTAAGAATAGCGTAGGTTTGACTATCTTTTGTGATATTTTTAGTGTTGGGTTAGGTATTCTATTAATACAAGAGGGTAAGATGGCTCTGTATGGTTCTTGTAAGTTGAATCCCTATGAGAGGAATTACCCAACCCATGATTTGGAGTTGTGCGCAGTTGTTTTTCTTTAAAGTTGTGGAGGCACTAGATTGAAGTCCATTGTGAGATTTTTTCAAATCATTGTACCCTTTAGTGTTTCTTCACCCATCGAGATCTTATATGTTGCATGGCTATTAGTTGAGTTACTGAAGGATTATAACCTGACTATTCTCTATAATTTAGGCAAAGCTACTATGGTTGTGGATGCCATAAGCTAAAAGTTTACTAGCATAGGTAGCTTGGCCCATCTTTTGCCCCAGAAGATGCCTTTGGACTTAAGGGTTCAGTTGTTTGCCAACCAAGTAGTTAGGATTGTTATTTTAATGCCTAGATATATTTTGTCATTTGTTAAGGCTAGGTCTTTCTTTATATAGAAGATTTGGGCTCACTAGTTTGATGATGTTAGATTGAGAGTGATTTGGAATAAAGTCTTGAGTGGAGAGGCTAAGACTTGCTTGAAACAAATGGTGTTTTGGGGATTTTTGGTCGAGTTTGTATACCTAGAGTAGGTGATTGGATTAGATTGATTTTAGAGGAGGCTCGTTATTTTAGGTATTCCATCCATCTGGGAGTGACTATGATGTATCATAATTTAAGGCAGCACTACTAGTGTAGTGGTATGATAAAGGATATAGCATATTTTGTAGCTCATTGCCTATGTTTCTAGCAAGTGAGAGTCGAGTATTTGAGGCCTGGTGGTTTGATTCAGAGGTTACCTATTCCCAAGTGGAAATAGGAACAAATCACTATGGACTTGGTGATTGAATTTCTCTATACTTTTCATGGTTCTGATAGTGTTTCGGTAATTATGGATCGATTGACCAAATATTCTTATTTCATTCTATTTTAGGTTTATTTCAGTGTTGAGATATTGGCATGTATCTATATTCATGAGATGGTTCACGTTCATGGTGTGCCATTGTATATTATCTCAAATTGAGGCTCAGTGCGCATATATCACTTTTGGAAGGCTTTTTAGGAGAACTTAGGTACTTAGGTTAATGTTAGCACTAGTTTTTACCCTGGACCGATGGTCAATTAGAGCAGACCATTCAAATATAGAGGATATGCCCCGCACTTGTCCTATGGACTTTGGAAGTAGTAGCAACATCTAGCTTTTGCAGAGTTTGCATATAATAATAGCTACTATTCAAGTAGTGAGATGGATACTCTCAAGGCTTTTGTATGGTAGACTTTTTCACTCTCCAGTTGGTTGGTTTGACTTTTATGAGATTATATCTCGAGGTACATACTTTCTTCATGAGTTGTTGGATAGAGTTTGGGTGATTCAGGATAGACTTCAAGTGGCTCTGAGTAGGCAAAAGTGCTATGCAGATCATAGACTTTGTGCCTTAAGATTTAGTGTTGGTTATCGAGTCTTTCTTCGTGTGTCACCCTTGAAAGGCATGATGAGATCTGGGAAGAGAGGAAAGCTTAGCCTCAGGTATATTGGACCCTTTAAGATTCTTCAGACTATTGGAGATATGACTTATGAGTTATAATTACCCAAGATTTATCATATGTTCATCCAGTTTTTCATGATTTTATTCTTTGGGGTTATATTTTGGAAAAGTCTCATGTCATTCATTGGCATTCAGTGCAGTTAAATAAAAGTTATCTTTCATTGAACATACTGTCTCTATCTTAGATAGAAGTGTGTAATGGATGCATTGTCTTTATCTTAGCTAGAGATGTGTGATGGATGTGTTCTAGAGATATTCTAATGGTTAAGGTCTAGAGGAGACATTGACCTATAAATGAGTCTACTTAAGAGGTCACTTCTGATATGCATGGTAGTTATCCTCATCTTTTCACTATTTCAGATATTTCTCTTGCCATTAGTTCATCGATGAACTATATTCTGAGAGGTAGATGATGTACTGACCTAATTTTTGGTGATTTTTGTGAAATACATATTTTTGTGTGATTTTACTATTTTACCCCTCCTTGTGGTTGGATTTTGGTATTCCTGGGGTATGGGGATGATTGGCATGATTCTCAATGCATTTCAGTCCAATTTGTGTGAGATTGTGGTATTTGGTGGTTATAAAAATTTATTAGTTGACTTTGGTCAATGTTTATTGATCTATGCATCAGATAGCAAAATGGACAACGCCAGTAAATTTGAAATGTTAATTTTAGGTTGGTAACATGGTTGGTGTGGTTTTATGACTTTTATTTCTCATTTCTGCACTCAGTTTGAAAAGTTGTAAAATTGAGTTTCAGGGGTCAACTGTGTGAAAACAACATTTTTTTGAAAATTTGATATCGACATTGAGTTTGGAGCATAGAATTTAGTCTAGTAGCATTGTTTGTTTGCATTCTCGGGATATTAGATGAATCCTGAGGGATCTGCGGAGACTTAAAATTCTCTAAGTCTCCAGTTAGTGGCCCACTCAACTAGTGCACCCTCTTAGGAGAATTGTTGGTCACATAAGTGATCAGGCAGCCAGCTGGGGGTATCACTTAAGTGACACCACCATAGTTGAATCGATTGATCACTTAAGCAACAACCATGTCACTTATGCAACAAGGCAGACATCATATAAGTAATGCCTATTCGGTTAAGTGATGGCCGCTTAAGCGACTTGGTGGTTGCTAAGGAGACGCCTAGATGGGTTATATCCCCTATTTTAAAAAAATTTCACCTTTTTTAGACTTGGACCTTTGGGTTTCAATTTCTTGGGCTATTTCTTCTATTTTTAAGCTTGGGTAAGCTCCGAATCCCTATTTCAATTATTTTTCTTTGATTCTTATCATTAAATTTTGTTAAAACTTGGTTTTAAAGGTGAAATTTAGGGATTTTGGCCTAAAAGGCCTAAAATTTGTAATTCTTTGATCGAAACCCCAATTTCAACCTACTTTCACTTGGGTTTTCTTGTATAACTTTCTTTTATCATGGGAAATATATTTTTGGACAAAAATTCTGGTTTTAACCTTCTTTTTCAAAAACTCATTTTGAGGTTTTGTTTTTACCTTGGCCTGGAAATAGGAAATATGGGTATCATTATCTTTCTTTTGATGTGTAGATTTTATATTTGTGTATTGTAGTTGGTTCTGAGTAAATGCTTTGGTAAAAGCTTGGTGTTAAATCTTATTTGTACTGATTTCAATATTTGAGGTAGGTTATGGTATAACTTTCTTCAGACTGGTTTGGGTAGTTAATATTGGTGTAAAATCATGTTATGGGTATGGGAGCTAATCATAGAATTCTATTAATATTGTGTTGCGCCTGTTGGGGGCTTATATGGTTGTTATTTGGTGGTATTGATACTTTATCTGTTATGTCTGACTCTGTGGGGGTCTTGTATGATGTTGTTGGCCTTATTTATGTATATTTGGTGGTATATTTCTAGTGAATACCTTAAATTGGAATTTTTGTAGTATCAATGGTATATTGTTGTCTTTTTTGCTCTATTGACCTATGATTACATTGTATTAATGGATTGATGACATGTTGAGTGGATTTTTGGCTCACATAGTTGGCATTTTTGTTGGCTTTGGAGATTCTAATTCTGGTTGGTTGTGACCATTGCATCCTTATATTATATACACTTGTGAAACATTGGTACCACTGTGGAAATACTGAAAACACTAGCTTATGACATCTTTATAGACCCCCGCCGCGGGATGTGCCAGAGAAGAGTTATGGATATTTGTATTGGATAATGGTTTTTATATGGTTGACGAATCCTTATGTGTCCTTCCTGAGGAGCACAACTCGGTAGGTGTATATGGAGGTTGTGTGACAACTTTGAGCATCACATCATCATCATATTCATTGTATCTCATATATTGTATCCATTCTCTATTGTATTAATGTCCTTGATGTGATATCTGTCTATTTGTACTTCCTTCTTATACTTGTTTTTGGTATACGTGTATAATTATGCTACTTTTCTCATATATGTGTATGGTAAATGTGTCGATTGTAGAACTATTAGTGAGACAGTATGGACTACCTTTTGGGACAATTTGAATTGCCGGTGACGTGCCCATTGTGTGTATTTTATATGTTTTATTTTCTACTTTACTCAGTCGGCCCATGACACCTGCTGAGTACTAGTAAATCGTATGACACCTGATGAGTACTAGTAAATTGTACTCACCCTTACTGCACCCTTTTGGTGTAGATCTAGGTATAAGTACACCACACAGTAGCTGATTTAGGCAGTATCTGGAGTATGTTTGAGGTAGCGGTTGATCTATGCTTCTGGAGTTGATCGATTACTTCTTTCTATCAATTTCATATCTTGTTTTGTATTCTGAAATAGATTTTGATCCTTTTGGACTATCATTGTATCTTTTGACATTTGATATGTATGTAGTATTCTTACACTGTGACACTAGATTTTGGGATATTGTATGGCATCTTTGGTTTTGTACTTCTGGAAGCTTTGCCGTGAGTTTTGGTAATGATTTCTCATTTCATATTCGTCTAGGTGATAGGCTTACTTTCCAAGGCTTGTCGCAACAAGTGCCATCATAAACCTTGATTTTTGGGTCGTGACATATGTTCACCTAAATAGCTTTCGCACTTGTTTGCATGACTTTCCTCAAGTTTTCTTTTCTCCTAAGTTTTTCTATACTAACCCCTATCATGGATCCCAGATTAGCTCTTTCAATATATTGGCTAAAGATATTAATTGAAGATTGATATCTCCAAGTCTCTATTATTTATTCGTATTTCCCATCCATTAACTATTATTTCATCGCGTGTAATGAAAAAGAGAGTTCTAATGTCTACAACCATTAAAAAGCAATCAAACTCAATAGAACAACAATACATGCCCAAACACCAATTGAGAATTACAATGCAATACAAACACTAATTTTTTAATTTGTCATGGTTCCCATAATCCTAGTTATGTTTTGCTATTCATGATTATAAGAGCATAAGAATAATTCTAAAGAGAAATCATAAGCATGCACTTACAAATAATTAGATGAAAACCTCTAAATCTCACTTTGAATTAAAACCCTCAAAATCGATGTTTGTACTTGCAAAAACAATATAAAGTCTCAAAGTATCAATTGAATGTCATAAAAAAAATAAAACATAATAGGAGTACTTATATATACAAAAGGAAGCCTTTCCTAAACAATATAGGAAAAAATTTGGTATGTTTCCACTTATTATGAACCAATTCGTGAACTAGTTTACCAATCATGAACCAAGTCGTGGAAAGCAAACACTACTTGCACTTTCTCAGCATCTCATTCATGGATCAAGTATACGAAGCATAGACGTCGTGATGAACTCAATTCATGGAAATCAAAATTATAATTTTTCTTTAGTTCTTTGCTTCACAACAAAGGTTGATGAGTCATGGATGATTCCATGACTCGTGGATGTTGTCCACAATTCTTTTCTTGATCAATTTTGAGTTTTTCTCCTTTGTTTGTTCTTTGAGCCCTATTCTCCTTCACAATTTAACATAAACACATCATACCTACCAAAAAAACCTAAGTTCTTACATATTTTCTTCATGTTAAGTACTGAAAGTTCCATAAAATCATGGTATATCAATGCTTTCAACTTAGAACATTTTCATGTCTTCAAGCAATCAAAATAAAATAAACATATTTGATTCTTAACTAAAGGAAACCTAGGAGACCTATGACAGTCAGTTCATTACTTTTAGCGCAAAATTTTAAGCCCCTGCTCTAAATAATAAAACCCACAATATTTATACATGCAATCAATTACCATGAAACAAAGGGATCAAGAGATGGAGATGGCATCAAATATTAAACAAACAACCAAGCACATATGCAAATGATTTTTCCCTAAAAAGTAGCAACTAGCAATGTAACTCATGTGCCCTTACAATAATGAGGTCCCGTACACTTACAGTATAATAAAGAATATCAACACAGGGATTGAATCAAAACACTCACTCTTATAGAGAAGTTAAAATAGTATGCGTGAAATACCATAAGCTTGCCCTTATTTTTTATGCGTTAGTTTTTTGGATGGTTGGACTACAATAACTATAGGACTTTCATCGACTTTTAATGTTAGATTAGGTTGGTATGGTAGATGATACGAGTAAAATTGTCTTCATAGCTTTCAACAACATCATTGGAGGCCACCACATAAAGACTCAAGCTTGGGGCTTGACTTTGATGCCTAACCCGAAGAGACAAGTGTTGAAGCATGAAAAAAACTCAAGTTACTCTCCAAGGCCACCCCTCATTAAGGTACTTTTGTTCATTTCATTAGAGCTAAGAGGAACTATAGAGTGTAGCACCTCATTAAGGGCCTTTTTGGTTATTTTGTTATGTAATCATTAGGACTAAGGCTTTAAATATCTTTCATTAGGTTCATTTTTCTGCAACTTTGATATTATTTTAAGAATAATCTTAAGAGTTTATTTTTAAGTATGGAATCACTTGTCTAATTGTCGATTCAAATGTGGCAATATGGAATCATTGTGTTGGTTAGCCGTTTAGAAACGAGGGTTACTTGGGGATTCAAATTACCTTGAGGTCTTCGTAAGAGTGTGGTGTTGTTATTATGGGGCTTAAGGGTTCGAGTGTTTGATTCACACTTTATTTTCTAAAGCTTGTAATATCTTATGTCTTACTATCTATCTTTACTTTAATGCCTTAGTTTGAGTATTTGTTGCCTTGAATCGGCTTGTTTGTTCTTTGGTGTTGATTCTCGGCTTTGTGTTGATTCCTTAGTTTGGCTGTTGGCTGGTTTTAGTGTTTTCATAGTAGATTTTGTATCATTTGGTATTAGATGAAGAATTGATTTCATTATTACGAGATCAATCTTGGACTTGTTATCTTGAAAATCACAAAAAAAGATTGTCTGAAACCAAAAATATCACAAAAAAACTAGTTGTTCTTATTTTGGTACCTCGGACGAAAGATTAAACATAGGTCTAGGATTTTTTCATGAGTTTTGGTTGTTTCTAGTATTAGTCCCTTCCTCACTAACACTGTTTGAGTCTAGATCTAAATCTTGACCTTGAACGTGTGTTGTTGATGTTGTTGTTGAGAATTGGTGGGCTTGAAAATATGTTGTTTAATTTTTTTATTGAGGATTTTATCTTGAACATGTGTTGTTGATGTTTGGGGGTCCAATGTTCACCTAGAACTTCAAATGTCAAAAGTAGTGTTCTTGGTGTTCTTCACTATATTCGTATCTTGTTGAAGAAAAAGTGGGTGTTGATCTAAAACAATGTGGAAAGAGAGTATAGTCTTTGTTAGAATTGAAACATATTCCAAGACTATTACAAAAGAGGAAAGTAGACAAAGATCTTCCTAAAAGGTGCCTTACCAAAAGGGATAAAGGACACCTACCAAGACATACAAAAGAGGAAAGAGCCAAAAGTCTTTCAAAAAGGTGTTTTTCCAAAAAGATGCAAAGAAAGTCAAACACTTTTTGAATTTGAAAAAGGCTCCAAGTCTTTTGAATTTCCCTCCCTTAGACGATTTTCCTCTCATCCAACTTGAAGATTGATCAATAAAAATTAAAGACAAGAAAAAAAATTCAAAATTTCAACAACCAATGAGAGGTGCCACATCATCACCCTACTCGAAATTGCTTAAGCTCAAAATTTTTGATTTCTAAGTTTATTTTCTTATTTATTTAGATTCATTTCATGATTCAAGTGTTAATTAGCGACTAGAAATCTTCTACTTAGTTGTGAGTTAGTTGTTTGAGTCCTTTTCTTTCGTGTTACCTTTCTTTGTGTACTTTTATCTTTTTGTGATTTGTTGAAGTTCTTGGTTCAAGTTCGTATATATTTTCTTTGATTCATTTGTAACAAGAATCAATTCCGACATCAAGCCACAATTGGTACCAAGTAAAATCATTGGAGTATAAATGAGATACCAATACTTGCGACGCCTATTGAGTGACATTTCAAAGGTGTGAGTTTGATAGCTTGTGGGCTTGATTTACTAATGTGTTTGTTGTTTTTTTGTTGTTTTGTTAGTATTTTTTTGATAGGTAAAATGTTGGATGAAGGTGAAATGCCTATTTGGTCTAGTTACATCATGGTGAAGGTCAATTCTATGGAAAATAGAATAAAAAGAAAGGATGGAAGAATAGAAGGGATGGAAGGCTCCTTTTCAAGAAGAATGGACACCTTGGAAGTTCATCTAGATTTCACCCACTCATCTCCTAAAAACTACCACGCCTCATCTAGTGGACATTCTCCCAACACCTCCCCTACTATAACTCCGAAAACACTTCACCAAATGTTCAATCCTCCTAGATAAATACATAAACCTATCAACCAAACCCTTACTTGTCCAAACAACTGAAACCAAATCCATCAAGAAGCTCCAAAAAAATAAGAAATGCCTAGAGCCCCACTTAACCGAAACCAAAAAATCCAAATTGATGATGTGGAAGGTGAGGGTCCATATGGAGGTGAAGAGTTAGATGAAATGGCTCTCTTTGCGGAATTTGTGCAAAATAGAAGAAGAGCTCAAAGAGGATGACATAGGGACCGAGGAGGAAGGTTTGGTCCGGTTCCACATGGTAGAGGTAACTTGGGAGACCATCTTCAAGTTAAAGAAGGTCATCAAGTGGATCAAGGAGGAATCTTGGGTAGATACATGGGTCTCACCTCAATCAAGACCACTATTCCTACCTTTAATAGAACTAGTGATCCATCTATCTACCTTGATTGGGAACTACAATGCAATAGTACCTTCTAACTCAATGAGTTAACTCAACACAAGAAAGTCATACATTCCATTGCTCAACTTCAATGATATACATCTACTTGGTAGGAGACAAACAGATTGCAAAGAGCAAGAAATGGAAATATTTACCTTCCAGATTGGGATGAATTATAGCACTTATGAGAGAGAGGTATATTATGGAAAGGTTTAAGCAAGGCTCTACAATTTTAGGCAAGGAGATAGAAGTGCGGAAGAATATTATGAGGAGTTTCAAAACTTGATCCTTCATCTTGATATTGTTGAACCTCCAAATCATTGCATAGATTGGTTCAAAGATGGATTAGATTAAGAAGTTATTTCTCAACTAGTTGTCCACAAGTTTGACCAAATTGAGAATCTTGTTGAAGCGGCCATCGAGGTTGAAATGAATGTTCATGCCAAAAGGAACTTCAATACAGGTTACCAATCTTCTACTTCCTCCGTATGGAACTATAAAAAGGATTCCTACAAGCCATTAGATAAGAATTTCATTCATAGGACAGACCAAAGGTATCCCTCATGGCTTGAAGGTAATACCTCTTCTATTCCTAATTCTAAAGGTGTTGTTTGCTTTAAGTGTCAAGGTTGGGGCAATAAGGCTAGCGAATGCCCCAACCGAAGGAACATTATATTGGTGGAGGGTGATCCTTACTTTGTTATGGGTAAAGTGACCCTAAATAATGGTGATAAGGGCATCCCTCAAGAGGATAATGACATTAATAGTGAACAGGAAATAGTAAAGGAAGAACGAAATGTCTTTGTACCTTGTGGATTAATGATAAAATCTCCCAATGAAGATGTTTGACCTAAAGAAGGAGGGTCTTGAATGTTAACCTCTTGATGAGGAAGGACCCAAATAGTAAAGGTGAAGGGTTTTGGGTTGAAGAAGAAGAACTTGGTGTCAAAATCAAGCACTTATTATTCTCTACATTCGGCATTAGCTTTATGCCAATTTCCAAGTTGTGGCATGATAGGATGAATTCCTATGGTGCAAGTTTAGAAGGTAATAGAGCAAGCTCGAGTCTTTACTCCAAAGGTATCTACCTACCCCTTCCTATTTCCAGCTTTTATTTGAATCATGATGACATTTACCCTAGAGTAGACAATTCTATGAAGATATTTTATTTAAGGTCTCCCCTAGATGGTATTGATGTCTTTTGGAATGACTTAAATGTGCATGGAATGTATGGCCTTTCTATTTTGGTTTGCATGCCTATTTGTTGTTACAAGAAAAGTCTATGGCTTACACTTAATAAACAACTCTTTTCTCTTATTTCTTGTCACACTTATGTGGATAGACAAATTATTTCTTTCATGGAAGGGTATTCGGGTAATTATAATTGGAAGGGTATTTTACTCCCTAAGACCCTTCGGCAAGTGAAGTGTGTGAAACCTTGGTTAGATGTTATGATTTATTGTGCTAACCTTAAACCTCATGTCATGAGCAAAGTGTGTTTTCTTGTGTCTCCTACTGTTTTTGCAAGGTTCGGATTTGAGGTAGAATCCTTTTCAAAAAGGGGAGGATGATACGAATCAAAGGGACATCATAGCTTTCAACGACATCATTGGAGACCAACACATAAAGACTCAAGCTTGGGGCTTTTCTTTGATGACTAACCCGAAGAGAACAAGTGTTGAAGCATGGAGAAGACTCAATTTACACTCCAAGGCCTCCCCTTATTAAGGGTCTTTTGGTTATTTCCTTGAAGCAAAGAGGCGCCTATGGAGTGTATCACCTCATTAAGGGCCTTTCAGTCATTTTTCTATGTAATAGTTAGGACTAAGACTTTAAAAAGCTTTCACTAGGTTCATTTTCAGCAACATTGATATTATTTTGAGAATACTCTTAAGAGTGTCTTTGCATGTGTAGAATCACTTGTGCAAGTGTAGATTCACTTATGACAATGTGGAATTGTTGTGTTGGTTACCCGTTTAGAAACGAGGGTTTCCCTTGAGGTCTTCGTAAGAGTGTGGTGTTGTTATTGTGGGTCTTAGGGGTTATAGAATTTGATACACACTTTAGTTCCTAATTCTTGTAAGATTCTATGTCTTACTATCTATCTTTACTTTAATGCATTAGTTTGAATGTTTGTTGTCTTGAATCAGCTTGTGTTTGTTCCTTGGTGTTGATTCTCGGCTTTGTGTTGATTCCTTAGTTTTGTTGTTGTCTGGTTTTTGTTTTTTCATTGTAGATTTTTTATAAATATATATGGCTATAGTGACTTAACCCTCCTTTATGGTACACTATTTTTGGCTTTGCTTTTCATGCCTGACTTATTCGTGTCTCCCTTATTCTCCTTCTCTTTTCTTCAGATTTTGGACGTGGTTTTCTTTTCACTTTTTTTTCACACTTTATTCAAAAAATATTTTCTCTCTTTTTTTTTACTTTTACCATACCCTATGTTTTTCTTTTTCTTAAAATTCTTTTTTATACGCACTTTTATTGCACAACCCTAGGATAGACACCTTCAACTTAGGCAATTTTTATTTGCAGAGGTACGTAATGTTCACAGTGTTCACAATTCAAAATATATACACCACAAAATCTAAAACTATTTTCAGAAAGGACATCCTTTAAATATAAAAATTAAAACATCGTAAAACTTGACTATAATATGGTTTCTATATTTCTCTGCTAATCAAACATAACAAAAACATAACTAAAATAAAAATAAAATACAAAGCATGTGGTTCCTACTAGATAGCACTTGAGGTAAAAGAAACACAATAACAAAAAAACAATAGGACATACAGGCCCAAAAACACCCCTGTCCCCATCAAATGAGCATGCATTATGCCCAAGACATTTGATAGAAGAAAAACAAGGGAGTTAGGAACATACATGGGGCTGTATAGGTGTATTTTTTTTTTTCATTAATAATAAAAATAATATAAAACAATTGTGGAAATAATAAGACACCTTGGTTTTCCTTTCTAGCAACACCTAATTCAATATCTCAACACGACGTAGGTGTCTTGATTACTCAGACTTCATCAAGATATCCCTTCAGATGGCTTCTAGTGTCATCTGTATTTATTACCAAAACCACCTTCCTGTCTTTTAGTTGCTTTGTAGTTCTACAAACAATAAATTTGATTTCTTATTTATTCAACCTAATTTTAGTTCACCCCATTCTACATCAACCAATACTCTACCGGTGGCTAAAATGGTCTTCCCTAGTCATCTCAAAATTGACCTCAAATTCCAAGATAGCAAAGTTAGTTAGGAAAATAAAGTTCTACCTTGATTAATAGATCAAACAATATTCTATAGGCTTCTTGACTGTTTCATCTGCCTATAATAGCCTTTTTGTTGGTTTAGGAATCCTAAGTCCAACTATTTGAATACTTCTAGAGGCATTAAATTAATGCTTGCAGCTAGGTCACACTAATTTTTGACAAAGTTAAACAATCAAATTATGCAAGGGATTGTAAACGTACCGAGATCATCTTTCTATTTCACAAAATAATGGGATCCAATTTCACTACAATGGTGCAAATTATCAACCGACTCATAACTGACAATTTTATTCTTTGTGACCAAATCTTTTATGACTTCTACGTATTTCAGCATTTGTTCAAGTGTTTCCACTAATAGTATGTTTATTAAAGGTTTCTCCAACATGGACATGAACTTATGAAATATTACATCTTTCCCTTATTTTTTAAGTGTTGAGAGGAATAGAGGTGTTACCTTGCTCAATACTAGCCTTATTTCCATCATTTTGAAACTTTTCAACATCTTTTGAACTCTCTCCACTAGCAGTTTTATTCTATCCACCTTTTTATTGATACTTTTAGTAGAAGGTGGGTAAAGTTTTGGAAATGGAACATATTTCCTTATAACTTCCTTTTCCTTTCCTCCCTTGGAAGTTGTTTGCTCTTCTAGTATAGTATGAAATCCCTCAGTGATTTCCTCATTAAAAACCTATTTGGGTGCCTCAGCAAAAGCCTTCCCACTTCTTGTTGATTATCTTAGAATGAGCATCATCTTTTGGGTTCATTACCGACTCACTAGGTGGTGTCCCTGCCTTTTTTGGATTTGGCGCTAATGATATCTAGATTATGTATTATTTTAACTACCTAATGGAATTAGAATGAGAGTTTACCAGCTCACCATCTTAGAAATATCTTCATTTTTAACCTTAAGTTTGTCATAAATAGATTCTACCATTTTCAACACTTTAGAGAGCAACTCCTCCACTCTAAAATTACTTAAATCAGCATCACCTCTCCTAGGCAGAATGCATAATCCACTATTGTTAATCTTGTACACATCATTCCTCTTCCAGTATCCATTTCTTCCTTAACACCTACATTTATACCTAAACCTGTTAAATATAGTATCCATATAATATTTTAAACTTTGGTTCCCTTAACCATAGTGTTAGTTTTTCTTGCCTATACTCTTGGCCTTTGGCTCAAAAAACCATTTCCTGATCATCTAGATACTTAGCCTTCTCCACAAAATTAGATTCATCATGTATGTGTGCCTTACCTTGTG
Organism: Capsicum annuum; assembly: GCF_002878395.1. NCBI lineage: Eukaryota > Viridiplantae > Streptophyta > Magnoliopsida > Solanales > Solanaceae > Capsicum > Capsicum annuum. The sequence goes on along the minus strand of NC_061122.1, from coordinate 173,931,486 downwards.
ATCCAATTATGTATACTTGGGTGACAAAATTGTCAACCATTCTTTGTTCCATAGATGCTCCTATCATATAAGGGCTGGTAGGTACGTCTACCTCCAGAGTGTGCCAACCCCAATTGGTTTTGATAATCTTATCAAGAATCTCAAAGCTTGTTATAATTTCCACTATAGCCTTTTCTTTTGCATTTAAACCTTTATAGAATATCTCAAGCAAATTGCAGCTTGATATTCTATTAATTGGGATTTTCTACAACTTCTTCTTAAACCTCAACCAGGTCTTGTACAACAACTTTGAATGTAAAAGCCTAAAGCTATAAATTTCATCTTTCAATTGCAAAATTTTTTATGGTGGGAAAAATCTCTCCAAGAACTAAGTCTTCAATTATTTTCAATTACTGATTAATCCTCATAGCAACTATATCTACCATAATATAGCTTCTCCCATAAAAGATAAAGAAAGTATCCAAAGTCTGATAGTATCTTGGCTTAGTCCAGTAGACTGTAGGAATTATAAATCCCTATGAAGTTCATCAAATGGAAGTTTGCATCCTCAGTAGCAAGTCCTATGGATACTCTTTTTAAATTTTCTAACTATATCATAGCATTGGTGATCTCAAACTTAGCTCTAGCTAGTAATCGAGATAGAACAATAGCACCTATTTTACTTACACAATCTAAACATGTGTCCTAATCAGTATCATTAAATTGAGGAATATAATGTAAGAAAGTTTGTTTCCCCTTATTCCTTCTCTTTATATTGTAAACCTTAAGTGCGGTAGATGGGCTGCTGCTGCTTGTCTAGCCATCTCCTCCCTTGTTGCCAATTTGGTAGTTTGTTGTCTATCATTTTATTTAGAAACTAGTCAAGTAGTGGTTCTCTCTATAGTCTCCCAAAGTCCTAGGCTTTGCATCCCTTAGTTTAGAACTCCCTGATCAAAAATTCCTTGGTTAACCTTTTTTCCTCTAGCTCTTGGAATCATTTTGATCTCATGATCAACTAGAATAAAGGGATTTCCTTAACTCAAAGTGTTGGGCATGTATTCTGTGCACCCAAGAAACAAAAAAAGGTAAAATTAGAAAGCAGAAACCAATAACCAAACAAACATAATTTATCAACTCAGTGACTGTATTTCCTAGCAACAATGCCAAAATTTATTGCTGCCCAAATTACACCTCACAAATGTACAAAGTAGTTAGTGGTCAAATATAAACCTAAGTGGGATCAAATCCATAGGGATAAGGTGAAAAATTCTATCACTGTATTTAGCTATGTTTATCAATAATTAGTTTCCTATAAAGAAGAGTTTTGTATTTCTGACTTTAAATTATAACAATCGTTGATTTATTTGGTTTGTAATCAATATGAGAGAGGTACTAGGATTCAGTTCCCTATAATTTCATGACTCTATAGATTCTTCATACTTGTGATCTCTATTGGTTCTTGGCATGTAGAATCAATAGGTTATGTTCACCTAAATAGATTTCTGCACTTGTCTAGATGACTATCCTCAAGTAAGTTTTCTTTTCTCCTGATTTTTGCACTACTAACCCCTATCGTGGATCACACATTATCTTTCTTCGATTATCAACTCAAGCTATTAATTGAAGTTTGATAGCTCCAAGACTCTTTTGTCCATTCCTTTTTCCCTTTTGTTACCCTTTATGTCATTGTAATTAAATGCAAGACGATTTCTAACATATACAATCATTAAAAAGTAATCAAGCCAAAGAGAACAACAATACACCATTAAACACCCTTTGAGAATAACTTTGTACTAAGAACACTACTTTGTTAATGATCATGGTTCCCATAACCATTGTTGTGATGTTTAGCTACTCATTATTACAAGAACACAGTAATAATTTAGAAGATAAACTATAATTATGCCCTTCTAAATAATTAGATAAAAAACCACAAATGTCACATTGAATTAAAATCCTCAAAATCGATGCTTGTACTTGTATGAAAAATATAATGTCTCTCTATCAATAGATTCTCATCTAAAATATAAAACCTAATAGGATTATTTATACATAACATAAATCCTATCCTAAACTATATAGGAAAATAAAGTCGGTAGGTTGCCACTAATCATGAACCAAGCATGAACTAGTTTACCAATCATGGACTATGTTGTGGAAATTAGACTCTATTTTCACTTTCTCAGAATCTCTTCCATGAATTAAGTTACCAATCATAGACTTAATCCATGGGTTCATGGATGCAATTGTTGAAAATTAGAATTATAATTTTTCTGTAGTACATTGCTTCACAACCAAGGTTAATGAGTTATGGATGGTTTCGCAACTCTTAGATGTTTTCTATCTTTTTCTTGTTCAATTTTGAGTCCTTTTACTCTATTTTACTTCTGGACCCTATTGGCCTACACAATTTATCAAAGACACAAATGTACCAAAAATACCTAAGTTCTTGTATATTTTCCTCATATTAAGCGTTCAAAGTTCCATGAAATCATGTCTCATCAATTACCCATCTTGAAAAGCACGTCCCTGACTTGAGTTTCATGATAACAAAAATAATACATCTTCTCAAATACCATAAGGCACAATTAAAATTTTATGTTATTTTTAAGGACAGGCCCATGCCACCTTCTAATGAAGTTAATAAGGGAAATTATTTTACTACTTTCCAAAAAATTCAAGATGACCCATTCATCCATCTAAATAAATAAGCTCCCTTTGTGAATCATTTTCTTACCCTAATGCTCAGAATGTACCAATGACACACTATGTCCCTCTTATCCATACTTATGTTGCTACATAAATTCAATAATGGGTTGCCTAGATACCGATCCTTATGGTAAGACTAGAAGATTTCCCAAGATAATTGATAATGAGGTAGTGGACAAGAATCTCAAATAATTAGAATATGTGGTGAAAGGTCATTGTGTGTTCAATAGAAACCAAAGTGTGAGTTATGAAGATTTATGTGCATTTCTCGAATCATAGTTGCTGGCGATTAACAAAATTCTAGAGTTTGAAAAGTTTGATGGATCGAGAAACCTTGACTTATTTAGAAGCTTACTATGGAAAACGGGTTAGTGTAGAAGAGAATGAAAGGATAATAATCAAAATATTCAATCGAGGTTAAGTGGAAAATCATTAGAGTGGTACTCTAAGTATGATGTAACCAAATGGCATTCGTGCGATGATTTGGCAAAAGCCTTTATGAATCCATATGGATTTCATGTCAAGACCACATATGATAAATCTCAATCAGAAATGTCAAGAAAAATAGCACTAAAATCTTCCAAGAAAACTTCATATGATGGAGCAAAAAAGCATTTAAAGTACCCCACCATGGAGTAACAAGAGATGATCACTCACTTTATTCAATCCCAAGGCTCAGACTAGTACTAACGAATCGTGATAATGGGTGCAAAAACCTGCGATGAAGTTATCAAGGTGGGAGACAAAATCCAAGATGGCCTCAAGACTAAAAAACATACATGACTTGCAACATCATAATCCATAAAAGTCTTCCAAATTAGCTCTCTCAATAATAAAATAGGAAAGTGAAAAGGGTTATGGGATCAAGGACATAAGAAGGTACATTATATCATGGACAACCATGACAGTACCTGTCTAATGTCCAATATGGTTAAAATATTCCACATCCTCATGACCCTACTTCACCATTGTATTAGTATCAGTCTCCAAAAATATCATGTTATGTCTATAACATATGTCCAACAAGTTAATCTTTATCATCAAAATCCTCAAAATAATCTTCCTCATACTAACATTAAAAGGAAGCCTTATATAGCCTTCACACCATTGGTAGAACAATTAGCTCAAGTGTATGAAAAGCTAAAAGCTACAGTAATCATTTACCTAGAAAAAGCAAAATCTATGAATACTTTGGCCGAGTGGTACGATGCAAAAAGTTTTTATGATGTGTCATGGTTTTATGGTACTTTCGATGCTTAAAACAAGGAAATTATACAAGTACTTAGGTATTTTTGTTAGATGTGATGTGTTTTTGTGTTGGTTTTGCCCAAAAACAAAGTTTGGAGTAGAGAAGGAGAAAAAACTGATAAAAAGTAGTAGGAAGGCTACTAACGATCCTACCTATAGGATGTAGGCAGTACCTATAGGTCATAGGTAGTACCTACGGGCCCATAGGTTAGGTCCATAGGCAGGGTTCCTGAAGTTCTGAAAGTAGAAATTACAGTCTAATTCCTACAAACCCTACCTATGAGTCATAGGTACTACCTACGTCCCCATAGGTACCCCTCATATTTAGGGGTTATGAAGCTTGAAGAATTCTTTAATTCCTATGAACCTACCTACTCCCCATAGGTACTACCTACGATCCATAAGTGGGTTAGTAAGTTAGTGATGACACAATTTCCATACTTTATTTAGTATAGGTTTTATGATGTATCTATAAATACCCATTGGATATTTCATTATTAGGTTAGGCATTCTATGCACTATATACACTTAATACATTATTTTGAGTTCTGAGATACACTTTTGATCTTATAATTCTTGTTCTTTCTTTTTAGGGGTTTATATAAAGTTGAGAGTTTGGTTTCATTCTTATTTGTTTGTGATATCATTTGTATGCTTTCATCTTTGAGTTCAATATGATCTCTTATGATCATGAGCAGTTAAACCCCATAACTAGGGTTATGGGAAGCCTATGGATTATCAAAGTAGAGGAAGTGTAAAGTTATTCTAAAAGGGTGTTCTTATATGTATAGTGATTTCTTTTGTATTGATTGCTTTATTAATGGCTGCAAATGTTAAGAACCCATACGTATTCGATAGTAACTCGAGAGAGCGGTTGAGACTACGAAAAAGGGATCATAACACTAATGTGAAGCTACCAACCTTCATTACCAACCTTCATCTAATTAACTTGAGACCAAAAGGAGATAGTTAATTTGGGATCCAGAATAAGGGTTTGTAATGTGACACTATGAAACTGAGAGGAGATGAGTAAAATTCACCCAAACTAATGTTGAGATATGGTTAGGCCATAACTTGTTATATTCTACAATCAATACACTGAGATAGTCTGACAAGCATGATAAATCTATGGAGTAAAGAAATCAGGGGAACACAATCTTAGTGATTGTCTCATATTAATAAAAAACCTACTTTCCAAGCATTGTTAGTACCACTACTATTTTTACAAAACTCCCCATTTACTTTTTGCCCTTTCCAGCTACATCAGCAAGCTCATTACAGACTTCTATCCTATTCTATAGGAGATCGACCCTAACCTTTGATGGGTTCTATATTTAATAAGCGATTGTGTTATACTTTTTAGGAGGTTTAATTTGGGTGGAATCAATTTTGGCGCTATTGCTAGGGAGTACAATTACCAATTTATTGATTAAGTTTGTTGAGGTTGTTGGTTTTGGGTTTTCTACTACTTTAGGGTATACGTTAGTGTATGTCCAATACTTGGAGTTTAGGCAATTTCCTAATTCCACTTGATCTTGATCTTGAGTGAACCTTACAATAGAATCATAAGATGGACGGACAAGAAGAATAAGCTTGGAGCCCAGCACAAAGAAGTTCATTATGATCCATCCATATTAAATCAACCATCAATACATGATATCCATGAAACTACCAAGCAAACCACTTCCTAGTTAATACCCAATGAAAGTATGAGATTAGAGCTAGCCTGATATACTAAAAAAGGGTTGGACCATAGGTAGAAGAAGATCATCGAGAAGGACTCAACATAGATAGAATTAAAAGGAATAGAGTTCAACCACCACTAGTTCATCTGTATTTTCTAGTTTATGATGATCCAAAAAAATATCTGGGATATACTAAACTAGTTGAGGCAAGTGCTATTATTCCTCCAAAATATCTCGAGAAACAAAATTGACATTATAAGTGCAATGATTCAATTTCTTAATTTGAAGGGTGTAGTTGATGATTTGCCTACTTATGATGCTAACATGCACTTTATGAACTTTGTGGGGATTTGTACTTCATACAATCTATCGAGGGTTGAGTCAAGAATCTTTGAGACTCAGTTTGTTCTCATTCTCTCTTGCATGTGAACTGACATTATGGTTAGAAGAGCTACCTCATGGGTTCTATTACCACTTGGAATGAGTTAACATTTCAGTTATTGGATTAATTTTTCCCATCTTCTAGAATATTATAGTTGAAGGAAGAGATTTATGATTTTAAAAAGTTCGAATTAAAGGCACTCAATGAGACATGGTTGAGGTTCAAGAAAAAGTTGATGAATGTTCAAAATCACAGAATCATGGGGAAAAAATTACTAGAGATATTATAGAAAGCCTTAAATACTAATACCAAGGTTGTGGCTAAGACTATTATAGGCAGAGCTTTCATGAATCTTCAATGAGATCAATCCATAGAGATGTTAGACTGAATTACTAAAACTAATTATGGATGGCATACTTGGGGGGTGGATAGGGGAGATGATACTTATGTTATTAGTACTTTTGATAAGCAAAAAGCCCTAGATGAGATATTGTCTTAAGAGGTAGCACAGTAGAGGACTAAGATTGTATTGCTTACTATGTAATTTGCAGCTATAGGAGTAGAAAAGGTAAATATTATGGGTGATCAAGGTATATCTCCTAGGAATAAAGAATCTAATTTTGAAAAAGGGGAAAAAAACTTAGATAAAAGACGGCAGGTTTCCAAGCCAAGGGCCAAGGGTCTAATCAGTATACTTAGAACTCAAGGCAAGGTAATCAAGGTCAGAACTACTACAGAGATAGATATAAAGATAGGATCATAAAGCAAGATGGTGATTGAAGGATAAAGGAGGAAAAAGGTATGTATGTTCCATCCAGGAATCGTGCTGCAAACTCTAGAATGGAAGCATTGCTTGCTAATATAGTTAAGGGTTCAGAGAGACAAGATTGTTGCCTTGCCAAAATTAAGGCTGATATCTTAGGTTTGATCCAGAAGGTAGAATCGCGTGTAATCACTATTATGTATCTTGAGCAGTAGTTTAGGAAGATGTCTGCCTCATTGAACAACATCAACAAGCCACTCTTTCAAGAAACACAATTCAGAATATAAAAAATGAGAGTCATTGTTTAGTTATTACTAATTAGAATGGTAAAGATACTATTGACCCACCTATCCCTATAGAAAATATGAGGAAGGACCTTGTGGACATTGATGATGCAGATAAAGATAAAATTGATAAGTTGGTGATGAATGATAAGGTGCTTTTGAATCCTATAGTTGTATAAAAGGAGTTGAAAATCAAAAAAGAGTTAAGGAGGTCACACCACCATTGAAGATCAGTCTATGACCTCCTCTACTTTTTCTCCAAATAAAGTTAAAGGCAAAGGAAGGGAAGCATAAGCAGTTTATTTCTATACTGAAGAAGTTGACTGTGAATATCCCTCTTCTTGAAGCTCTAGGATAGATGTATGGATATGTGAAATTTCTAAAAGATTTAGTGACAAATATGAGATCTATCAATTATGAGAATGTTGATGGTTTGCATCATTTTAGTGAAATTACTTCTCGATCTCTTATGCAAAAGAAAGGTGATCCCGAAGCTTTTACTATTCTTTGTACTATCGGGATATTTAGATTTTCTAGGGCTTTATGTGACATGGGTACAAGAATTAACTTGATGTCACTGAAAATGTTCAAATAATTGGGGTTAAGACATCTATAACCCATGACAATGCAATTATTGATAGCAGATTGTATGATTAAAAATCCCATAGGCATTTCGTATAATGTCTTGCTTAAATTGGATAACTTCATATTTTAGGCTGACTTTGTTGTCTTAGATTATGAGGTTGACTTTAAGATGCCAATAATTTTAGGGATACCATTTTTAGCCATGGGTAGAACATTGGTGGATATTGAAATAGGTGACCTTAAGTTTAGGTTGAATAAAGAGGAAGTCAAATTCAATATTCATAGAACTATGAAGCATCCAACTAACATAGGGATGGTTTTGGTAATAAACAGTCTTGATGGACCTGAAGGCCAACCTTATGACTACCTTGATGAAGTTTGAGTAATCCAGGTCTCCATGTTGTGCTACGATGTTAACTCTAGCGATTCATGGGAGGCAACCCAAGGTGCCTTGCTCTTTTTATGTTTGTGATAATTTATGTTATTTGTGATTGACATCTGATCAATACACCTAAGGATCCATAGGTATGTTCCTAACTTTCTTTCCTTAGGGTGGCCAAATTTATTGGGGAAAATGCATGCTTATTTTATGAGGGTAGGAATACTAGTGGGTCTAGATGTCCTATTAGGATTTTCATCACCGTGTCTCTTTTCCCTAGGGTGTGTTATATTAAAAGAGCTGACATATTTAGGTATCGTATTTTGTTGTATTGTGTTATGTGTTACTTATGTTTATTTGAAGAAAATAAGAAATCGAAGTATAGTTGACATGTTTTATTTTGCGTTTCTAATTTTATCGAAAAAAGTAATACCTCTCCAAAACCTTTTGTAAACTATGTGTGTAAATATATGTCTTGTTATGACATTAGTATTAAGGACAAAATAATCAAAGCTTAGCATTATATAAACTGGATATGTAGTGACCCTTCCGGTTATTTTTCATATTTTTATTTATCTTTGCTATTAGGGCTACTTCATAGCTGCCCCAAATCAATTATGACTTGTTGGGAGGGATAGTTTAGTTACTAGGTAGTTCATTTGTTTTTTTTTAAAACCAATTCCTTGTTTAGAAGTCTCTGTTGGTTCCAAATAGCCTCCGAGAAAAAACTTTTGTAAAAATATCTTGGATGCAAATTCAGACAATGCTAGCGGCTCTAAAATATCAATTTTAGGCTAGGTAGACCTTTGGTTTGGGTCCTAATTCACCCGAGCTCATTATGACCTATTGGTTCGAAAGTTAAAAAATTAGAAATATAGGTGTGGGACCCACAATTGGTCAAAACTACCTTGGATGGAAAATAAAACTTCACAAATGCGTCTGAAACATCGAATTTAGTGGGGTTACATAGATCATTTGCAAAAATTGGACTCTGAATGAGTTTCGAGGGTCAAAATAAGTTTGGACTTTATGGGTACTGGTTCTGTGGTGATTTCAGCGAGGCCCATGGAGATCGTGGTATCGTGGTCTTTTTGATGGTGATCTCGACATCTCTATGCCTTAAGGGGCTACAAATAGGCCCCTAAGTCATAATTTGGTCATTCTCTCTTCGTCTTGGAGACCTAGAAGCCCTAAAAGGGTGATATAACTCTAAATTGAGTCTTGGGTGTGACTTAGAAGCTTTGTTAACATATATTTTTGTGATTAATGATGGATTTAATGTAATAATCCTTCAATTTCATGCTTTAATATATTTATTATTTCACCAGAACCCCAAATAACTTAAAGGCTTATTTATAGCCCCAAATAAGCTTAGTTTTTACCTATTTCTTAAGGGTTATAATTCCTTAATGGTGTATGAATATTGGGTTGATCTCAGAGATGTGATTTTTATAAATGGGACCCACTTAGGGTTTTTGGTGTCATTTTTGGATCCAAAGCACAATGGTGTAATATGGATATCATTATGCTCGTATTGGTGAGTAGATTATGTTTTTGATAGATTGGCATCTTAAAGAGGCTTTTCGGAAGGGGGAAATAAAGGTTTAGTAGATTAATAAGAATTCTTCATATTTGAGGTAGGTTAGGCTTATTACTTGTTAGATTGAGCTATGATATATGTAATTGTGATATATTGTTAGATTTGGAAGGGTTTTAGGTGTTGGTTTGATGATTATTTAAGACTTGTGGTTGGTTGGATCATTTTAGGTCATTTGGACCTATTTAGTGAAATTCCTAGCTTGTTTTCTTGAAACTTAAAGGATTAGACTTATTGTCTCATGCTTAACATGAAAATGCTTTGAACTACTCTAGTTAGATGGGAGTGACCTTGTCACTCATGCTTAGGGAAAGATTACCTTAGATGCTTACTCTAATGAGGTTTCTTTAGTTTTAAAGAACGTAGTGATAGTATTTGAGTAAGATCCCTACGTCAGACTTAATAGTGGCTTGATATACATCTAAGAGTTAAATTAGATACCTTAGCCTAGTCCGGGTAGAAATAAACTTACAAGGTATATTGTGGGATTTAGAAGTGGTCCTTGACCCACTTTAAGCCAAGATCGATGTTGTCCTTGTGAGACCAATAGATGTTCACAAAATTCCTAGAAATATCCCTTGAGACAATATTGAGGAACCTTGATAGTAAATTAATTGATGATGCCATAATGATCTATTATTTATGCTATTAAAGAAGCCTATGAAAATGTTATTCATTAAGCCATGGTTAAGGCTATCACATAGGCTATTGATTAGGCTATTTCATGGCTATTGAATGGGCCAAAAAATATCTTATTGAATTGGACCTTGTCTATAACATGGTTTAAGACCTAAAGTATGATATCGACTATGCTACGAATAAGCTATAGATTATGCCATGGATTTCATATTGCTCAACTTAGTGATAAACTCTCTTTAAGCTAACTGTGGTTCAATGAATAGATTACTTATGGGCTATTGGACATGATAATTATTATTTTTATGCTCATGGTCCAATGGACTAGATTATTGACTTATCACTTATAACATCCATGTTACATATATATACACTTATTAATAATGTGACATTATTGAAGAATGAGGAAATATGGAGGTAAACTATTCTAACTTCTCCTCTTATGTTTATTTATTTTAGCCTTTATGGGGCTTGCTCTTTATTATTAATAGTAATGTGGATATTGTGATGATGCTTGGCAAGGCCAAATGATATTATGATGTTACCCTCTAAGGCCAAAGGATATTAGGATGATGATATAATGATACACGACAAGGCCAAAGAATTTTATGATGATATAACAGTACCCGACAAGGTCGGAGCATAGTTGTGATGATATTTATATATACCTGACAAGGATGTAGGATGATTATTGATGTGCCTATGAATACATCTAATGGTTTGAGTATAACATGATGATTATACATCTAACTATTTGAGGATATTATTATGATAGGATAATACTCAAAAAGGTCGGAGGAGAACATGATGGTATGATTATACCTGTAAAGGTCGAAGGATATTATGATGATATGATAATACCCGGCATGGCCGGAGCATAGTTGTGACGATATGTATATATACCTGACAAGGATGTAAGATGATTATTGATGTGCCTATGAATATATCTAATGGTTTGAGTTTGGCTAGCCCTATGTATGGGAATAATATATATTTATGCATAAGTATAGTTGGGTATAATGTTGATATTAGAGATGTCAACCATAGTTCTCTAGTGATCAAGGTATAAAATGGTATAATTGTTAATTTAAGGTTTAAAAGACGATTAGTGGTGAATATAAATTAAGAGGTTAACAATGACTTATCGATAGTTTAACTAGTGGTATTGACGACTAGTAATTATGATGATTAAGCTATAAAGATGTTTAGCAAAGATGAATACTTATAGCAATGATGTTTAGTTGATAGTAATGATTTAGTCAATGATGATGACTAGTTTCCTAACTAGGATTTGTTGATTAGTGATGCTAGTTACTAAATGGATTTTAGTCAATAAATTGAATAGAGAATAGTTGGTGATTAGCGATTATTGGATAATGGTGATTAGCGAGTTTGTGGTGGCTAGAAACAAATATTGGCTAGTGATAAATATGGCTTATAATGAATTTTGTTATGTGCTAGTTATTGACTAGTTAGTGAAGAATGACTAGTTGTTGACCCATGAATAGTAATTATGTGGTGAATAGTGTATAAATAACAATTAGAAGGTATATGATGACTAGTGAGTAACTAGATTAGTAAATTAGCATCGGCTAGCTAATAAAGAGCTATTAGTGGGTATCGAGGATATAGTTGTCTAAATGATGGTATTGTTATGGTTATGTATACGTTTTCATATGTTATTTAATTATGAATATTGATGATAATTGAGAAAGGTTGTTGAACTTTCAATTAATGATAATTGTGGAATGTTGATAAATTGATCGATTGGTGGCAAGCGTGGAATTATTGTTGATTAACAATGGAATTTAGATAATTATTGATTAGACTCCTTTACATTTCTCTTAGGTGTACTCTCCAGTGTTTAGGATGTTGTGATAAGTTCTTTACGTTATGCCTCAGTTGGTGTATGGGAGCCAACTTTGTACTTGTGATTTCTTATGTTGATGCCTAATGTTATATTGTTATTCTGATATTTATTACTTGTTGTGAACAGCAATATCGCATGTGTGGATGCCTTATGTTATCTTGTTATTTTGATAGTTATTACTTGTTCTGTACATTGATATTAACATGTGTTGATGTCTTGCGTTATATTGTTATTGCATTTTTGTTACTTAATATATAAAGTGATGATAGAGATGATTAAAGTTCAATTTTGAACCTTGACTTAGTTATGATTATCTTACATTATATCATCTTTATATCACGACTTAGCTTAGTCGGCCAGTGATGCCTACTGAGTACCCATTGTTTTGCTACTTATACTACACTTTTGCAGCCTGCAGATCATAATACGAGTTATCATCGTAGATATGTATGCATCATACAGAGCAGCCATGGTTCAGATACTTAGGGTGAGCTTCTGACATTCAAAGTGTTACTTATCTCTCTCTTATGTAATAGACTAGTCCCTATGTTATATTCGGAGATAAGTTATATCAATGTATTCAGTTCAACTTCACTTTATATTGGTGTATTATTAGTATCTTTTATACTTATACCACCAGATTTTGAGATTATATTACGTAATTGCTTCCTTATTTCATCTATTTTGCAATTCTTTTCTTTATATATTTAGTAGTCTATTACTAGCCTTTTTGGATTATGGGTTAGGCTTGCCTATTGGTAGGTTATAGTAGCACCATCATGACCTAAGAAATTGGGTCGTGACATATTGGTATTAGAGCCTAGGTTTCATCGGTGTATTATTACAAGAGCTATTTTTTAGTAGTGTCCTACAGATCTGTGAGGACATGTTCGTAACCTATCTTTGGGAGGCTACAAGGACATTTTAGGAAATTCTCTTCTTGACTCCTTATCATGTGCTGTGTTGCTATGAACCTCAAACACTTTCTTTGACTCTATTTTATACCCAAAGAATGATGCGACATGGTCGATAGAAGCATATGAGACTTCATCACTCGTTCTAGAGTTTTAGCACAACACTGGACTAGAGAGTTAGAGATGGATATCAAATATTTTCAGCATCAGGCAAAAAGATTTAGGGTCAGCTTAGGCTCCAGTTAAGCTCATGACTACTTTGGCCACTTTAGGTTCAGCATTGAGGATCCAAGTCATGTTGCAGATCCCTCTCATCCATGGATGACATTCATAATATCAAGCAGTCTTTAGACCAGAGTTAGGTCTAATAGTGGTCATTAGGGTTCTTAACTAGTTTCTAAGTATGAGATTAGGTTTTTAGATTAGGCCAGGCATTTTCCTATGCTATATCCTTTAGAGCACGACATCGTGCATGGGATTATAAGAGGTTTAGCATTGCAACTCCATTTGTCGTTGGATCATTTGATAGAAGCTAGATTTTCTTTTTCTCGAGTTGTGGATTATATGAGGCCTTTAGAGAGAGCATGTACTGGGACTTATAGAGGTGGTGGAAAAATGTCATGCCATCAGTATAGTGTTATTGGTATTTTATTTGAGAGCTTGTTTTGGTTGTGGTAAGATGAAGCATCATTTTAGAGAGTGCCCCAGATGTGAGTTAGTTATCAGACAGAGTTAGTATATACTCCCTAATAGCCTATAGTTTTTTGAGAAAGGATATGATTGAGGGAAGGATGATCATTTCTAGTAGAAAGTGCTCTTAGTGTCAGTTGGCCAGCCATTCAGGCTCACTTTGTATTCTTGCAATGATTAGGCATCAGGAGGTTGCTACAAATGCAGAGAGCTTGACTATTGGTTTGGAGTATTCCCAATAAAGGATTGCTAGTCTTTCATCTTATTTAGAGTAGCCTTGTGATGACTATGTAACCTTTAGCTAGAGATAATTAACTTAGCTCCTTAGTTCATGATTCATTCGATTGATCAGAGTTTGGACCCATTCAGATTTACTCTTTCTTATGTCTATCGGGCATGTGATTGCGGATTTTACAATGATAGGTGTGCTTTTATTTCCTACATTTTTCTTTTATTATATGTATTAGGTTTTCATTCCCATTGATGATTATATACCGTGATGAGTTCATGTTGGTTATTGTGTACCTTACTATTAAATTCGTGATTATATTACTACTCCGTGGATTATTTCTTTTAGTAGTGAACGGGGTAGATCTGTATTGATGTTTGCTCCCTATGAGTTTTGCCTTTGCATTTGAGACCTATTTATATTGGAACATTGGCCTTGTTATGGCCGCTTAGTAGTAGCTGATATTGATGTTCATTTTTGTATCGCCTACTCATTATATTAATGTTAATATTGTTGTTACTATTGCTAGCACATCTTGAGGTTATTGATATTATTTGATATTATTACTTGATGTAACTGATTCTCATTAGGTTGTTGTTTAGACTAGTGTTATCTAGTTAGAATTTCATTCTTTGTGATCTTATTCGGTGGCTTGAGTAGATATAGCTCGATTGGATGATTTATTTTCCATAGCATGACGAGGTCGATTATTTTCTCTCTTGGTTAGGTATGTCAGATTGGTTCAGGGATGTATTTTGATGCCGAAGGTAGGTTGACCTTTCTGGTTCTTTTTGACTCTATGGTTGGAAATTTAGTTATATTGTCCATTTTTTAGTTTGAGACTCTTAGGCCTGCCTCCTTTGTTATAAGGAATTTTTTGTTAGTTATCCTTTCATATTTGGCCCCTTTGTGAGATTGACAAGTTTGAGGTCCGTTCTTCATTCGTGGCTATTTCATTGCCCGATAGCTGTTTGATAAAGATACCAAGTTTCCCTGGATATATCTTTTAGAATTATTGGATTCATCTCCTTGTGATGGTTTGCCCGTGTTATAAATATGGAGTTATATACTTTATTCTCACTGTGATGTGATTCTTATCTTTTGTGAAGTTAGGGAGATAGAGCCAGGTGGCCTTTCCTATGATCACTTCTTAAGTGGCATTTTCATCTTCGATGATGTAATCCATGGATGGATCAAGTGGTGATTGGCCTACTTGGGTTGATTCATGAAATCCCCATTTTAAAGTTTATTTCGCCTAATGAGGCTTGGCGGAGTGTTTCTCCTCGGTGATAGGTGCCTATGGTTTTACTTCACCAAAATAGAGTATTGGATCAGTTAGTTCCGGCTTAAATTGCATCTCTCCAAGTTTCTAGAGTTTTACCATCGCTAGTGTGGTATGTGGCCTTTATGAGTTCTTAAGTATGATATGATAGTTCATGCCCGCCTACGGATATGGAATGGATCTCTTGAGTTTTCAGCCGGTGATTTATCCTCTAATGAGATTTTGTTCTTTAGCTATCTTTTGATTTTATCTCAGCATGATCTGGTGTAGATATGCCTTATTTAGATAATATGGTCAATGTGAATATTTATTCTCGGATTGGATTTGTCGATACGGTTTTTTGATTTGACGTCCTAGGATGGTGATTTGGAAGTTATAAAAAAATTTAGAGTATGGATGCCTACTCATCTTCAGGTTTTGTTTGGGTAGTTAAGATAGAGTAATTTAACCTTGGTGTTGACGTTTCAGCTTAAAGTTATGGAGCTGAGTGTAGCTTTTGTTTTAAGATTCGCCTTAGTTAGGATTTCATGTATAGGCTGGATGAGCCTACTCCGTGGTTGCCTATTCGATCTTCTCGATTTCGGATGGACTATAGTTGCTAAGTATTCAAATGATGGCCCGTAGACTCGGTATTGATTTTTTTAGAATTAGCCTCAAGTTTTGAGTCGTCTTTGAGAATTTTTGTATGATATACTCAGTGGGAGTTGTATGCTTGAGTGGGAGTAAATATGGTTTCTGTCTTGAACCAAAGGTACCCCTTAGTCGCGACAATGGTGCTTACAGTCACAAGTGTCCACAAGCTAACCGATGAGTTGAGACCTACTGTAAAAATTGAATAAAATAATAATAAAACAAGCATAGAAGATAAATTGCTAAAGTAATACCAATCTGAACACTAAGGTATGACTACATCACAAGTCTAGAACATATGATAAATACTGAAAACCAATCGTCTATCTGAAGCGACGGGAAAGTATTGAAAGAACTTGTAACTGACTAACTGCCTGACTGACTGTTTGATTGTCTTAAAGCCTCTAAACTAACTGAAGAGTTGATGGGATAAACCCCCAGTAAACTCTAGCTAACTAAACATAAGGAAGTACTTAAATAACTGAAAATAAACAAATCATGTCCTCGATAGATAAGGACTCACCACTAATGTTGCTGAGTATGCTGAGTTGTCTAAGAGCATTCGGGAAACTGAGCACCCGAACCTATGTTATAAGACAACATAGCACAAAGAAAAGTATGCGATTAGTACTTTGAATGTACTGTTACGTGAGATAAGGACTGACTGAAATGCATGTGATAACTACGCATAAATGCATGAATATGTAAAATCTGAGAATGCAAGACCACGTAAATATGTTTTTTAGATAATTTAGAAATAACTAAATAACTAATAATCTGCATGCTTTGGTAAAGGAAACATGAGCTGATACATACTAATTAACTGATGTCTGAATACTAATCATGCAATACAGAACTGTACTTAGTCAGAATAACTGGACTGAAACTATGGGAGGTATCATCTAACCAACATGCCCTAATCTGAGCCAATCGTGATCCAACCTGTAACCCCAGTTGGAAGGGTATCAGTACCGTTTTACGGGTACTAACATTGGCCGTGTGGATCCACTAAATTGGTATCCCCTACTAGCAGGATCTCTCTTGAGAAATATGTCAACCCTCAACTGGTAGGAAGAAGTCTCCAACCTACACTGGCTACGTAGTTTTGGAACTCAGGGATTGCTACTAAGGGTCACACCCACTACTAGCAGGTGAGCCCCCGTCCCTGTATTGCTAAATCCTACTCCCAACCGAACTTTCACTGGTACTAAACTGAACTAAGTTTAACTGGACATTATTTCTGATAACTGATAGTACTCATCATTATCATACATATTAGAATAAATAACAAGACTCATGGTTTCACTGATTTATCACTTTTAAGATTTGAAAGCATGTAAAATACATAGGTATCGGGTGTTCATACCTCGCCAGTACTGAATGAACATAAGTTATGACAATAAAATTTTAAAACAATAATATAGGATCATAGTTCAAACCCCAAAAGCATAGACATTTCATCAAATACGTTAGGATCATAAACTTGAACATGGGAAATCAACATGATTACATGGCTAAGCTCATTATGGGGGGATTAACATGAAATTTTACTTGAATAAGTCATGGGAAACTAAAATTTAAAGCATGAAGCAATCTAATCTTTTATAGGATCATGCATGGGCTAAACTGACTTTGAATTACCAAGTAAAAACATGAATTAAACCCATCTTGAACATATAAAGTACCATAGTAAAGGGAAAACGCCATGATTCAATTAAGAGAGAAGGTTTTTAGGCTCCATGGGTGAAAGGGACCCATGGATGAACATCCCACATAACTCACTAGATAAATTCTTACAGATTCCTTGAGAATTTATTGAGCTTGATGCTTGAATACCTTTATTTCTTATGAAAGAGTTTGGACTTGTTCTTGGGGAAAGTGAGGGTTTCTTAAGATAAATTTTAGAATAAAAGGGAAAATAATGCTCTTTGGAAGCCCCAAATTTGTGTTATGGACAAATTAAGTGAAGGGAAATGACTCAAATACCCTTAAAATACTAAGGAATAAACTGGACGGAATAGGAAGGGGCGGTGTAGGATCTTGAGTAGTGGACTAGGTCGGGCGGAGCCCGCCTTACCGTAGTGTACTGGAGGGGGCGCGCCCACTATCCTAATGGTGCTACTGGTTTGGTATTCCAAACATTCCCCTACGCTTGTTCAAAAATTCCGAAACTTACTCGAGACATACTTTGAACAACCTCGATCATGAATCTACTCAAAAATCGATATCCCGAGGTCAGGAAGATTAAAAATATGATCATCGAAGTTTAGGGGTCTTGAAATGACTAAGTCCCCAACACTTAGTGAAAATTCTAAGTCTTGGACCCCTTAAACATGCAATTGTTAGCTGAATTGAGCTTGGGATCTTACAGGGTACTATATTTTCTCCCCCTTGGGAATATTTGTCCTCGAATGAGACTTGTTAGACTGAGATCACTAAGGCAACTGAGATCACATATTGAACATGCATGACTGGGAACATAATTATATAATTGAGTCTGAAACGTAATACATTAACTAAACTAATTTTTGTTAGTGCATGCACTGACATGAGAATGATTACATAGTTGAAACTAATGGAAAAGTTTCAATATAAGGAAAATAATTACCTCAAGATAAATATGGGTTTGAAGAGAACAAGTGAGGATTCTTGGTTAGCATATCGGCTTCTGCTTCCTAAGTATCTCCCTCAATAGACTGATTCCGCCAAAGAACTTTAACCGAGGGAAATTCTTTATTTCTTAGACTACGAATCTGCCGATCAAGGATTTCAACTAGGAATTGTTCATAGGAAAGGCTATCCTTAATGCCCATATCATCTAAAGGAACAACTACAATTGAATCACCAATACATTTCTTTAATAAGGAAACGTGAAATACTGGCTGTAATGATGCCAATTTTGCAAGCAACTCTAGCTCATAAGATACTTTCCCAAAACAATTGAAGATTCTGTAAGGGACAACATAGTGGGGACTGAGTTTCCCTTTCTTTCCAAACCTCTTCACCCCCTTCATAGGAGAAATTTTCAAATAGACCAAATCACCAACTTCAAACTCGAGATCTCTTCTCCTCACATCTGTATAAGATTTTTGATGACTTTGGGTTGTCTCCAATCTCTCTCGAATCAACTGAACTTTCTCCATTGTCTCAAACACTAAATTTGTCCCTATCAAAGCAGCTTCACCTACCTCAAACTATCCAATAGGAGATCTACATCTCCTTCCATAGAGAGCCTCAAATAGATGAATACTGGAGTGATAACTATTGTTATAGGCAAACTTAATCAAAGGCATCTGGTCATCCCAACTACCTTTAAAGTCGATAACACACGCCCTCAACATGTCCTTTAAGGTATGAATGGTCTTTTCTGCCAGACCATCTGTTTGAGGATGAAAAGTTTTACTGATATGAACTTGCGTACCAAGGCCCTACTAAAAAGCCTTCTAAAAGGGAGAGGTGAATTGAGTACCTCTATTTGAAATGATAGACAATGGAATCCAATAAAACTTAACCAACTCCCTAATATAAATCCTAGCATAATTCTAAGCTGAGTACAAAATACGAACTGGAAAGAAATAAGCTGATTTGGTCATTCTATCGACAATGACCCATATCAAATCATACTGACGACGTGTATGAGGCAACCCTATCATAAAATCTATTTACACCACTTCCCACTTCAAAGTGGGGATGATAAACTCCTCCAATGCACCACTAGGCCTTTGGAACTCAACCTTAACCTTCTTATAATTTGGGCACTTAGCCACAAACTCTGTAATATCCCTCTTTATACCACTCCACAAATAGAGTTCCCACAAATCACAGTACATCTTAGTGGCTTTGGATGGATCGAGTATCGCTTACTATGCACTTCCTCAAGTATTCATTATCTCAAACCATCAACACACAAAACACACAACCTTCCCTGAGAACGAAGCACACTATCTCCTCTTAGGAAAAAACCTCTACTTCTAATATCTAATTGCCTCCTTCAACTTAACCAAACTAAGATACCTATCTTGCTTTTCTTTCACTTCGACGGTCAACAAATATTTTGAAGCATTCTAAACCTATATACTACCTTATGCTGAATCAACCAATCAAACACCCAATATAGCATATTGATGAAACTCATGAACTAACTTTTTCTTATCATCCTCTAAATAGGCAAAACTACCCATATACTACCTGTTAAGCATCTGCCATTGCATTGGCCTTGCTCAAATGATTCAACACACTTATATCATAATTCTTTAACAATTCCAGCCACCTTCTCTAACAAAGGTTCAGGTCTTTCTACGTGAACACGTACTGTAAAGTTTTATAATTAGTGAACACATCAAAATGAACTCCATAAAGATAATGTCTCCAAATTTTCACGGTAAAAACAATAGATGCCAACTCAAAATTATGAGTAGGATAATTCTTTTCATGAGGTTTAAGCTATCTTGAGGCATAGGCTATGACCTTACCTCTCAACATCAAAACATAACCGACACCAACTCTAAAAGTATCACAGTAAAGTACAAACCCATCTGAAACATCTGGAAAAGTCAAGACTGGGGTGGAAGTGAGTTAAGTCTTTAACTCTTGAAAACTATTCTCGCAAGAATCTGACCACAAAAATTTGAAATTCTTCTGAGTCAATCGAGACATGAGGGATGAAATAGTAGAAAACCCTTTGATAAATCATCTGTAGTAGCCAGCCAAATCCAAGAAACTATTGATATCTAATGGAGAGATAAGTCTGGGCTAGTTTCTCACTGCTTTGGTCTTTTAAGGGTCAACTCTAATGCCATAATAGGAAAAATATGTCCAAGAAAAGCTACTGACCTAATCCAAAATTTGCACTTTCTAAATTTGCTGAACAACTAATGAGCTCTAAGGTTCCGCAACACAGTTCTCAAATTATCTGTATGATCATTCTCACTAAGGGAACAGATAAGGATATCATCAATGAAGACTATGGTGAACATGTCCAAGTACTATTTGAACATCCTATTCATCAAGTCCATGAAAGCTGTAGGGGAATTCGTTAGTCCAAATGACATAAACAGGAATTCAAAGTGACCATATCGAGTTTTGAAAGCTATCTTTGGAAAGTCACAATCTCTGACTCTTAGCTAATGATACTCAAATATGAGGTCTATCTTAGATAAATAACTGGCACCCTGAAGTTGTTCAAAAGTCATTAATTTTGTTGTAACTTTGTTTAATTTATGTTAGTCGACACATATTCTAAGAGAATCGTCTTTCTTTCACACGAACAAGACTAGAGCGCCCAATGGAGAAATACTGGGTCTAATGAAACCCTTATCTAAGAGATATTTTAACTATTCTTTCAACTCATTAAGCTTAGTTGGAGCCATTCTGTAGGGTGGAATAGAGATAGGTTGGGTATTTGGAAGAAGATCTATTCCGAAGTCAATTTCCCTTTCGGGAGAAACTCCGGGGAGATCTTTAGGGAACACATCTAGAAATTCCCTTACTAGTGAAACTTACTCGAGATTCAAAGTCTTAAAATTAGAGTCCTTGACTCAAACAAGATGGTAAACACACCCTTTATATATCATCTCACTTACTTTAAGATAAGAAATAATTTAACCCTTATATACAGAGGTATTACTGCCTTCACTAAATAATTGGTTCATTAGGAAACTAAAATTGAATGACTCTACTTCTATTGTCAATTGAGGCATAGCATCAATGGATCCAATACATGCCGAGAATGACATCAAAATCGGTCATCTCTAACTCTATAAGATTAATTGAGGTGAATTTTTGAGATACTATGACCGAGAAATTTCTGTATACCCATTTGGATATAATAAATTTACCCACTGGAGTAGATACTGAGAAAGGCTCTGCTAACATTTTAGGACTAACATCAAAATAGACAGGTATATAAGGAGTTACAAAAGAAAGTAAAGCTTCGGGATCTAACAATGCATAAACATTAAGCTGGAAAACTTGTAATGTACCCATAACCACGTCAGGGTAAATTTTCTAATCATGTCGAGTCTGGAGTGCATACAACCTATTCTGGTGCTGCATGATGGTGGTACTAGAAGTAGCACCCTGCTAAGTCAAGAGATGTGCTAGAGCTGGAGAACGATTGGAATGACCCTACTGACCAGCCCTCGGGCAATCCCTTATCTCATGGCTTGGCTTGCCACAATCAAAACAAACATCACTACCAACCTTACACTCACCCTAATGATTCTTACCATATTTTTTCCAAAGCGGATTTGTATGACCACTATTCACACTACCTTGGGAATTAGAGCCTGGTGCTCTATCCCAACTATCTTACCTAAACTTAGGCACTGGCATAATAGTTTAAGATGGATTTGGGGATAAAAATTTCTGACAGAACTGAGAATGGTAACCACCTTCTGACCTTGGCTGAGAATAGTTAAAACTACCTATTTTAGCCTTCTTATTCTTTCTTTCTCTTTCCATATACTTCTCCTTCTCAATCCACTGTGTGTGAAACATGATCCTAGATAGGTCCATCTTCTTACTCAACATGCTAGTCCAACACTCCTTAACAACACTATCAGCTATACCAGACACAAACTTACTCATTCTAGACCTATTATAAGCCATGATCAAAGGATCATTCCTCGCCAACTGTATGAACTTAAGCGAGTATTATTCCTTTACACTCATATTATCCTATTTCAAATTGATAAAATCTTGAACCTTAGCTTTCCTCAACTCTCACAGAAGGAACCTGTCTAAGAAAGTTGTGGCAAACTCTTCCCACTCTACCAAACTTGCATCAACACCACGGTCCTCTTTCCACAGCTTAAACTAGGTGTGTGTTATATCCTACAACTGATATGTCTCTAACTCTTAACCCTCACTTGAAGTAACTCCCATGAAATCAGTCACCTTTTGTACCATATCCAGAATCTCTTGCGGATACTCCTCTAACTTAGATCCTAAAAAAAAAGAGATTCATCCGAGTGAAATCCCAAATTATAATGACAATTGTATTTTCCATTGGATTAGATACAGTAACAGCCTGCTAGTTTTTATGGGTAGCTATGGAGTAGGCTAAAGTAGTGAAAGTTGCCCTGAATTCAGCATGGAAGATATATTCATTTAGGGGATCTTACTGAACAGGTAAGGGTGCAGGCTGATTCCCATTCCTTTTTTCATTATTTCTTCTGGGAGGCATTATCTATTAATGGAATGAAGGATTAGTTGGAAAGAGAGTTTAAATAGAGCTCATGCTCTTTCACATGACATGAACATTGAAAGAAGGGAAACTTTCCTATAAATGTCTCATAACCTATTGACCATAAGTGTGGCACGCTTTACACCCGTGCACAAGACTCTACTCAATGCAGCTTTCAGACTCCCTAGGATACTTTAAAACCTTAGGTTCTAATACCAAGTTTTGTCTTGACCCGAAGCTACCCCCTAGTCATGACAACAGTGCTTATGGTCACAAGTGACCACAAGCTAACCCATGATCTAGTACCTGTTATGAACGCTGAATAAAATAATGATAAAACATGTATGTGGAAGATAAACTGCTGAAGTAATACCAATATGAATACTGAGGTGTAACTATATCACACATCTAAAACATCTGATAAATACTGAAAACCAACTATCTATCTAAAGTGAAGGAAAAGTACTGAAAGAACTGGTAATTGACTAACTTTCTGACTAAGTATTTTATTGTCAGAAAACCTCTAAACTGACTGAAGAGTTGATGGGCCAAACCCCTAACTAACTCTAACTAACTAAACATAAGAAAGTACCAAAATAACTGAAAATAAAAAAATGATGTACTCAATAGATGAGGACTCACCACTACTGCTGCTGAGTATATTGAGCAGTCTAAGAGCGGTCGGCAAACTAAGCATCTGAATTAATGTTATAAGACAACATACCGCAAAGAAAATTATAGGATCAGTACTTTGAATTTTCTAGTATGTGAGATAAGGACTAAGTGAAATGCATGAATTAACTGAGCATAAATGCATGAACATGTAAAATTTGAGAATGCAAGACCAAGCATAAACATCACTACAAGAAAAATAAATGATAAGGAAGATAAAATTGGTCCCAGAAAGTCCAAATCTTATCCCAATTGGTCTTTTAGGATAGGAAAAAGTTTGTCGCGTCTTGTCCTAATAGGCTCCTACACAAAAGGTCAATAACGATGACTCTAATAAGTTAGTCCTTAAAACCTTTTTGCGACAACAAAAACTATGTCGGAATTATTATTTAGGAACGGTATATCTTGTCCTAATTGACTAACTACCTGGTCATAATTCTCTTTTAGCAATGGAAAAGCTGGTCATCACCCATCCCTATAGCCTCCTTCACTAAAGGTCTTTTACAATGGGTTAAACTAGTTGGTCCCTAAAATGTTTTTTTCAACCAGCATAAAACTATTCTTTAAAATGCTTTTAGGGACCATGTTTCTGATCCCCGATTAAAGACATTCTATGACCAACAAAAATTTGCTCTTGAAAGTACATTTGGTGCTAAGATTTTCAACCACCAGTTTACTTATCCTAAAAAGCCTATTCAGACAAAGTTTTGTCCCTATATATATAATTATACAATTTCTAATGGACTTAATCAAATGTGTATTTATCTATATATATCAAATTACCATAATCTGCTTTTATATATACGCATAAACACCATATATACATCAGTCATCTCATTGTTCACACAAATACTTAATAGAAAAAAAAAAGAAAACTAACATCCTCTATTAACTAATACTATTAATATAGATGTCCTATTGGATTTATCCAGCTACGTAGGTTCTTTGAGTTCAAACACCCAGAATTTTCTTATCTAAAAAGTGCCAAGTCCAATTGTATTTTGAGCTACCCACGGTTCAGTTTGTCTGAAGACAATGGAGGAGAACTGATCTTTAAGAGGAGTGAGAAACCATTGTACATGCTATTACACTAAACATAATTGCAAGGCTAGCGGTCAGTTAATGAATCCCACTCATTCAATGAACACCTGCAATGGTTAAGGACATGAGAAAATTGGCAATGCGGGTTGAATTTAATTTAAAAAATCACTGAAGCTAAATTGTTGACAACAAAGATGATACAATCACAAGTACTTCTTTCTTATTTTCCTATTTTTCCAATTTAGTAGTATTCTACTAGATAGTGGACATTAAAACACATTTGTTTCTGATAAAGGATACTAACACGGTGTATAGGAACGATAAAGAAAATGAGAAAAGTGTATTTCCCAAAATCAGCAGCATCAACTACATTTTCTTTGAGTCCTTAGCATGAAGAACTAATCTTGTTGTGCAGTTGGGATGGCGTAAGTAGAAGTTCGAACGATCAATCATTAAATAGATGTGAGACCTGTGGCCGAGCTCTATCTCCAAATCAAGAATCACACCTACTTATAAGTTAATAACTAAACTATTGCCACCCAAGGCACTAATGTAACAAAAGACGAAACTCATTGTATCAAGGAAACTAACAAGAATGGAATAGAAAGAAATGATCATTGTTTCTTCAACGAAGTACTAATTGATTTTAATTCACTATACAGTATTCTTATTTCTGAACTACTTATATAGGAATCATTTGACCAAGACTTTTATGCTAAGATGCATGTTCCAAGATTTGGTTTGTTGCATATATTTTTTAATCCTTTTTTTGGTTTTGTTGTATTAAATGCATATGGGTCAATAATAAAATATGTTATGGAACTTCCTGTATAGGAGGAGAGTAAAGGTTATTGCTGTAAGTCTTAGAAATTCTCATTTCTCAATCCTTTACTATATTAAACTACTAGTATGTTATCAAGAAATTCAACAATATTAGACGAATATCATATAGAAGTATCAGAAATTCTTTATAAAAGGATAAAAAGCTCCTTAGAAAAGTATGTTATAGAGCAATAATTGCAAATATCTATATGGTTGTAGTCAAATAGCAGGATTAATGTTTAACATCATTGAATTTTCCTAGAATTGACTTTATATATGGATTAGATGCTTAGATAAGTCTTCATTTATTTCTATCTTCAAATCGAATTTACATTGTTTCTACGGTTATGAGGTGCTTAGACAATAACACTTTCTCTTATTTATAAGACTTTGGCAACAAGTTGCTAGTATAAGACAAACAATTGTCCCCTAGTCTTATTTTGCTAATCAAACAACACTTGAAATTAAAGTGTAGTAACATGCAGAAGAAGGTGTAAATGTCAAAGTAGTATTTTGGGAACAGTGAAGAATATCCACCAGAGTAGTTTCAAAGCTTGTTATTCAACAAGTTCGCAATCCTTAACGTGTAGGGTCCAAGGGTTGCAATTTTTTGCATAAACTTGACATCATCCTAGAGTTCACCATTTTAATGTTACGTTGAGTAATCAAGTCTTGACAATTGGCTGAGAAAATTAAAGTGGTAAAACAATTGTTAATTAAGATATAAAACGTTGTGACAGATAGCACAAATTTGTTAATGACATTAAATTTTAGAAAGAATCAAAATGATAATATTGAAAAATTTTATTTTGATTAATGTTTTTAATGATCCTATTAAAGGGTGTACCACAATTCAACAATTCATTTACAATGAGAACTCTTTATAACATTACCTCATTATAATGATATTTTACTATAGCAGTTTGATTTTTATCGGAATAGATTTTCCATAGTAATAGATTTGTTAGTTGTCAATCTTTAGTGAATGAACTAACCATTGTAAGTGTTGTTATGCATTATAAAAGAACTTTGAGACGAATATTCCATATTTCTTTACTTTACACTTAAATTGAAGTTGATGGTCCAAATATAATGCAAATTGAGGCAATTATAACCACATTGAGACTAAATCAAATCAAGAGAGTTGTAAAAGTACCTGTGATTCATATAACGGGAAATGATTCCATAGTTTGAAGGATCAATTACATATGGAGATTTCCCTTCAATCAATCTGCTCATATCATCGATGTGAGCATCTATCTCCAAAAATTATCAACAACCTTCTACGTCATCCGACTCAATAGGTAAGATCCAGATATAAATAAGGTTCATTGACATACAATAAAGCAACTTCAGCTACTAAGTAGAATGTGTTGTAACCAATTGCATCTTTTATTTTCTTTCTGCTCATCAAGTACTACTCCAAAAATATTCGCACACAAATGTTCCAGAAAGGATTTCGTTTTTCCCTAACTGCCCATCCCTGTAAAACAAAATAGTAAATAGCTAGAGAAACTAATAGTAAATAGCTAGAGAAACTAACCACGTAATAATTTTAGATCAACTCAGTATTAGAAACTAACCTCCTAGAGTATGTAATTATCACCAAAAAGAAACACCATCAACTAGAAGTCACAAAAATATGAAAGAATAATTATAAGAGTATAACTTTTACCTTTAATATTATCTAACCTCTCTCATCATATGGGAACCTCCCACGCATAGGCTTTCAATAAATATCTTTTGCATCCTCATAGTCATTATCAAAAAGGTAAATATTGTCATAAGTTTGAGAAAAGCATATCATTTAGGGTCGTTTCTCCCATAGATGGGAATGTGTTAAACATTCCTTAATGCTTCAAGGTATAGGTTTCTAGCAAATACAAAATAGACTAAGTTGCTCAAAAATGTAGACAAAGTAATTACATATATTTATGAAGGTATCACTAGTGATAAGCTTTATGTACAACAAAAGAAGAAGAAATAGCTACTCAAAGACTTACTCTAGAAGAAGTGGGTTGTTCCTGTAAAGAAGTATAATGACCCCTTAGTCCACTGATATTTTCAACCGCTGTAGCTTTCTCCTTCTCTACATGCTTCAACGTTACATTGACTGTACCAAGGTCTTTCTGGATCTTACAGTTATAATCCTATAAATTTTTCCGGTACTCTTGCAACCCTGTGTACGTATTACTTAGTGACTAGATCTGCATATATAAGAGTTTTTAATCTATGTTCTTACCAATGGATTCACAACTGTAATGAAGCCAAAACAATATGTGTGAGCTTCTTTCTTACCTTCTAATTTGCACTAGCATTGTCTTGTTGATCCCTTTTTAGCTTTTCTAAAAAGGAATTTTGTAGTTTCTCTACTATATCTCTAGTTTGTTTCACTATACTATAAGAATCTAGTGCTTCCCAATAAAAAAATTTAGAAATTTAGAGACAATTATATCTACAAAATAAGATCCAAGAACATCGCAAACTTAAAGGGCATGATCATGCCCTGAGAATCCTACCAACTTGGCTGACTCCCTCTTGGCAAACTTTTTCTAGAGTGTCTTAATATTATTTCTCAACTCCTTAATGATTGAATTCAACTCTTTTTCTTTGACTTTTATTTGAATCTCTAAAAGAAAAGGCAAAAGCTAGAATAAGTCTAAAATTAATTCTAAGGCACAAACACATACTATTGCAATACAACTATATCCATCTCATTGCATTTTTTCACAGCTGACTCTAGCAAGCCATTAAGTGATGCCTGCTCTGTAACATAGTTTTCATCAAACTACTAGAACAACCTAATACATTACTTGAGTTTTCTTATGTACTGTGACATAGGATCATATTTTTCCTAATAGCAACAATTGAAATTTTGCATCAATAGACATGAAGTAGATACATAATAAGTTAATATGAAAAATAGTTAACTTTCCACGTACAACACTAGATACTCGATACCTTACAGTTACCATTAATCTAAAAAATAGTTCATCCACTTATGTAACACCCCGCATTTTGGGCTAGAATAAAAACCATGATTTCAATGTGTTGATAATCCTGAAGCCATAAATCCTATGCCAATATGGCATGTTAATTATTTATGTAGTATGTAAATCTATTCAAGCTTGAATTTAGACCATAGAGGTCCTTCAACTCAAGGGCGAGTTGAAACTATTTCGATCATTTAAGTTTTAGTGGATGTTATAATTTGTGTCATCTTCCATCGACCATAACTCTCTGTATATGTCGAATTAGAGATCCTACTATGTGTCAAATGATAGGTCTTTGAGTTAGCTTTCCAACGATACTAATTTTTCTAAAATCCGGCACCCAAGCAAGAAGTTATGGCCTTTCAAAGTAGTAGGCGGCGCCTATGTAAACATAGGCGATAGCATAGGCGGGCGTCTATGTGGAGGTTTCAGGTGACTTAAACACTCCGTTTTTGGGGAAAAATGGTCCTTTTCCTCCCTTACTTAGCCCTAAACACGAAATTCAGTTCCCAAAGACCCCAAAATGCACCTTCATTCATCAAAATTATTCAAGAACTATCTCTAGGGTTTCAAAATAAAAACCCAAGTAGTTCAAGATTCAACCATGGGTTTTTGAAACAAATTGAAGATTTGGAATCTCCTCAACGTAGGCTTCAATAAGCACCTATCATATTCGCATATAGAGGTACATGGAATTATCTCAAAAATCCCATGGGCTTTAAAAATTCAAGTTTTCAAATAGGGGTTTTGAAATTATGAATATGATTATGTTTTAAAATGTTTTATGATTTTTATTTGGCCCTTAGGCCTACTCCCAAAGTGATTTGCTATATGATATATGTATATGCATGTATTCCAAAAAGATGTTAACTTAAGAGCATGAATGATATGAAATTTCCTCTCTTGATGTACATTTGTTTTAAATGTTCATATGATGTAAATAGTTTGAAAACATCTTGAAGAGCATGACATGAAATGTTTTGAGAATTGATATAATTTTGACTTGAAAACGAGAAGGTTATTCATGTTGAATACAATAGTTGAATGAGAAGAATGATATGATATTGATGGCTTGCAAGTCGGGTATGACGATACCCTACAGAGTATGACATGTGATTATTTTAAACAAAATTTGAATGCATCAATTTTACATGAGATAGGTGGATGCTCGAAGAAGTCATTTGAGTGTAAGGGCTCATCGTTTAAAATCGTGTTTGCCGACATGGGAATTTGGTACCATGCTAAGTGATCTTGAGTACTTGACTTTATGTCATTTCCAAATTGAGATTATAGGTAGGAGCCCGGGCTAAGTGATCTTGGGCACTACCATTGGGTCAAGACACCATGATTTGTGGTTTTGTGTGTCTCTCCCTCACTTTCACTCTAATCTCGGTGGCAACCAAGGATTGACAGTTGGTGTAAATTATGTAGGGCATTCCACCTAGCTTAGTTGTATTTCATTGTTATTGAAAACAATTACATTATGCCCATGTGTTTTTAAATGATTTGATATGAAACTGCTTTATAATGGCTCTCACCTATATTGTGTAAAAATATTATACTTCTATTTTGATTTCTCTGCGTACCAGTACTTTTGTATTAACCCCCTTTCCTCCCAGTTCAGAGGCATAGTCTAGGGGTCCAGATAACCAGCAAATTTCTTCTGAAAGATTACAGAATCAAGTGGTGAGCCTTCTATATTTCGAAAGTCCTGACATCTGCTATTTCATTTATCATTTATTAGTTTTGGGTCTGCTGAGGGCCTTGTCCCAGTTTTCACATAGACATTGTTTCAGTCATGTAGTAGAGATTTCACAGACAATTTTAGAGATGTTGATTTAGATTGTAGGACACTTTTCCCCATTTTTATTTTCATATGATTCTTGACCATGTTTTTATTATATATGTATCTTCTGTATTTCTTTTGTCATGAACTATGTGCATGATTATCAGACAGATAGGGGTGTTTTGGACCTTTATAGTTTGGAATGCTCATCACGGCCAGGGCCCTGGTTTGGGTCGTGACAAACTTGGTATTAGAGCACGGTTCATGGTCCCAGGGTGTCTGCGAAATCACGTCGAGTAGGGTCTTGTTTATGGGTGTGTAGCACGCCACACTTATAAGTAGAAGGCTACTAGGCATTTAGGAATGTCTCTCTTTCTTCATGTTCTAATTCGTGCAATAGAGTCAGAATGTTCCTCTTTCATACTAAAATTTATGCTATGGTGATGTCCATACGAAAGTAAAATCATCCTAAATTCTTTCCTTACTCGAATGTTCTCAGACCCATCACATTACTGAGGTGATTCAAGTGCAGAAATTTAGAGTCTAAATGGTATTGTCCCTTCTGATCACGTCATATAAGATCTTAAAATTGTGCAAGGACTTGAGAAGAGTCTGTTATTGCTTCAGAGTGTGTGGGTTCTAGTGTGAACCTTGATCTTGACGAAATCGTGCTTTTCAACCTTTTGTATTAAGTATATTCGACCCTTTTTCAGAAATTTATGTTGTAGATGTTATGCTTAAGGGAAAAGATATGTAGTAGAAGTGTTGGAATTGTATTTCCACCCAAATAGTAGTATAAGTTAAAGTGTTAGTGTCATGACCTGTTGGTAGCTAGTAGCGTGTGTGGATTGTATCATAATCTATGGGGAAAATATTTAACTCAGATTTTTATCTATACAAAGTAAGATGTGTATTCTCAGATTATAGAATATTGTGTGACAAGTTTCTATCTCTTAAAAATATTTTATCATGGTGTTGATGAAACTAAAAAGTCTAGTGAAGCCGTATAGGGCTCTTTCGATTCACTAGCATAGTTGACTTGTCATTCATCCCATTTTCTTGTTCAAAAAAAAAAAATCAAAGTCTAGTGAAGCCGTGTGAGGCCTATTTCAATTCACTAGCAATTTGTCATTCAATATGTTGTTCTTGTGTTGGTTGAATATATGTATAGCTGAATCTTTTTGCATGAGATAGAGTTGGTAATGAAGTGATTCATCCTTGTGTGTTATTAGTAGAAGGTAGAGAAGGAGTTGTTAGTCAGGGTGATTTGTTGGTTGCTTGAATGTGAAAATAGCTATATTAGTGAGTAAGTTATGACTATAGACTCATGGTTGTTTGAGGAATTTGAAGGTAGTGTAAATGTACGCTTGGGTAAGTAATTGTGATATGAGGAAGCAGTTTAAGTAGATACGATTGTATGGGGTTATAATATAAGAAGAAGGTTGACCATGTCTATTATGAGGCTTTAACCTCCTTGACCCTCTTTTCATTGGTAGTTGTAAACTAGTGCTACTTGTGAGAAGGTAAGTAGTAGATTTTTAAGATATTTGGGTAGAATGTCCCAATTTGATGGATTAGCATATTTATATTATGTTGCATTCTTCATTGGTGGTAAATGATTGATACTAAACTATAGGCTTGAATTTAAATAGTTTGGTGGTAAATAGTGGCAAGAGTTTGATGATGCATGTTTTGTGGGATTAAATTAGTAGGCTTGAGGTGCTGAAATAGTACATGCTAACGAATTATGATAAGGAAAACCATTAGGTCATGATCGATTATTATAGTTATGAAGTTCTAGTGCACTAGTGTTTTGTGATGTTTATTTATAGTTTCCAAGTGAAAATTTTATGTAAGGCTGGGTTGTAAATCATGCAATAGCACTAGATATTAAGTTTGAATAGTTGATGTCCATGAAAGTGGATGTGATGATTTCTTGGTTAATGATACTAGTTACATGGCAATGGAAGTGATCTAATAGGCTTGAACGGTGTATAAAATGGCTTAAGTTGATTTGTAATGAAGTATAATATTGGAGGTATGGTGGGTAAATATGCCCAAGGCGATATAGAGTTGTGGCATTTCTCTAAGACTATTACATATTGCGTGTGACTAGTGGTACCGTTGAGTTGCTAGTTAGAAAAAGACTAGTTAGATGGTATATGGTGTTCTAGATAACCAAGTTAAGGATCCTTGATGGATAATGTTGAGCCTTTTGATGTGATCTTGATTCTTATAGTAGAGGGATATAAATTTGAAGTCACAATAGTGGTAGGCTGTGTCAAAAGTGATATGGTTCATCAAAGGCTTGGTGATATCCATGTTAAGAGTTAGAATCTAAGCTTGAGTTTTGAAGGCTGAACCGATAGAAATAAGTGTGCAAGCATTAGACTATGACTATTGGTGGCTATGGAAAGATAGAGTGTATCCCAGAAGGTAGTCATTCGGGTTAAGTTCCATGATATGCATGCATTGTCATTTTTCTTCAGACCCTAAAGTACAGTAAGCGTAGTTCAGTTAGAATCTGGTAAAGGATCTCCCAAACTCTAGATGATGACGTGAAGCTGAGGGGGAGATGATAGAACGAATGACCAAGTAAGGCTCTCAGATTCTAGTAGTGATGCACTATGATTTACAACATCAGAAAGTGAGGGTGGATCTCAACCCATTCCTACCTTAGTATTTTTTTTAGTTATCCGGATGCTTACTCATTCCTTACGATTCAGTTCCATGATCATAGTTCATGATTCCAGCATATGATAAAGAGTCACGTACTCTTCCAGTTCTAATATAATGAGTTCTAGTTCATTCAAGTAGTCGGAATCACATTCCTTATGTTATGAACTCTAGTTGAGGTCATGCAACTCATGACGCATGTACTCACTCTTTATAGTGTGCTCAGTCCCGTATAAAGATCTTTTCATGCTTGAAGGTCTTATGTTTTAACCTTTTAGTGACCCTTCCTATGCAATGATAGTGGTGATGATGTAAATGTTCTTGTTGATGGAAGATCATAGTATGCTTGTTTAGATAAGGCCATAAGTATGAAGTAAGATTTAGGGTCAAGTTTTTGATAAATGTGATGGTTAGTGGAAAAGTTTGTGTGCATATGTCTTAGGGTAGCACGTGGGAGTTATATTGACAATAGTTTAGGAACTATGTGAAGTATGTATTTATGGCTGGTTGCCTTGAAGTTAACATGTGGTTATAAATTAGGCTTGAATGACATTTTGGGATTGTAGTGGAAGGTCACAATATGCATTAGCGACTTCATATTAAGAGTTCAAAGTAGTCATTGAAGTGGTAAGGGATGTTATACTTAGGATGTGATCTTTAAAGGAGATATAGAAGGTGGTATCATATGGTTTAGAATAATAGCGTGGTCTGGCATGTTGTATTTTTTTATGACTTAGAGTTAGGCTTCACGGCGAAGGGATTAAGTTATTTTCGACATTAGTAGAAAGATTTGTCAATGCTCATATGAAAATTTTAAGTTGAGTCGAATGAATATGATATTTATAGGGAATAGTATAGCTAAAGGATTTCGGGAAGTGCTCTAAGCCTGAAAGTAAGAAGTTGTATTACCAAAGGTCTGAAAATTCTATCCTAATTTAGGAGTTATATGTCTATATTCCAGACTGCAGAGTAGTGTCAATGTTGTGATTTCCTCAGTTGGATGTCTTGTGTAATCCATACCCAAGATTTATGGATCCCTATTACTGCTAGAATATCTTTAGAGAATTGTGCTGAAGAGATACTCCAGTTAAGTATGAGGGTATAGTATAATTCAATCTGTATGGCCAATAAGTCAGTTTAGCAGTCAGATGCGCATGGCTTTTTTTCTCTTCTTTGCACTTATTCATGCTACTCGAAATCTCAGACATGCTACTATTCCAAGATAGAATATACCAGTATTTACGAATATAGCCCAGTTCATGTATCATGCATTAAATTCAGATTTCAGATGTTCAGTTATGATTCAATTCGTAGGTGCCCTGCGCATCGCCTTAGTTTTTCGAGTATCTTAGCAAATTGAGCATTCATAGAGGGACATAGGGTCCTAAGGGGGAGATACCCCATTCAGCTGCATGCATAGATTCTTATTACAAGCTCCGCACCAGTTATCATTGCATATTCAGTCATACGTTCATACGTCAGTTCAGTCAGATATACATGTATTAGAAATGTATGTCCAATAGAAAAAGTTTAGCTTAGCAGTGTATTTAGTTTTGCGTTTATGAGAACAACTCAGTAACAAATCCATGCATCAGGTATGCATGTTCATTATGAGAATTTAGCTTATGAGTAGCTTCAGTCGTGTATTCCATGCATCAGATATGCATGTCCGGTATAAGAATTCAGAACATCAGTAGTTCCAGCCATATGGTCATGTTTCAGATTAGTGTATTCTTTATTTGAGGACATGTTGTGTTCGCGTTATTCTATACCTCTAAGCTTCAATATATTCCTACCCATCATTCGAGGATGAATGATCCCAAGGGGGAGATAATGTAACACCCTGCATTTTGGGTTAGAATAAAAACCATAATTTTGATGCATTGATAATCCCAAAGCCATAAATCCTATGCCAATATGGAATGTTAATTACTTCCGTAGTATGTGAATCCATTCAAGTTTGAATTTAGACCATAGAGGTCCTTTAACTCAAGGACGAGTTGAAACTATTTCTATTGGTTAAGTTTTAGTGGATGTTGTAATTTTTTTTATCTTCCATCAACCATAACTCTCTATATATGTCAAATTAGAGAGCCTACTATGTGTCAAATGATAGGTCTTCGAGTTAGCTTTTCAACGATACCAATTTTGCTAAAATCCGACACCCGAGCAAGAAGTTATGGCCTTTCAAAGTAGTAGGCGGTGCCTATGTAAACATAGGCGATAGCATAGGCGGTGCCTATGTAAACATAGGCGATAGCATAGGCAGCGCCTATGTAAAGGTTTCAGGTGACTTAAACACTTCATTTTTGGGGTAAAATGGTCCTTTTCTACCCTTACTTAGCCCTAAACACGAAATCCAGTTCCTAAAGACCCCAAAATACATCTTTATTCATCAAAATTGTTCAAGAACTCTCTCTAGGGTTTCAAAATAAAAACCCAAGTAGTTTAAGATTCAACCATAGGTTTTCAAAACAAATTGAAGATTTGGAATCTCCGCAACGTAGGCTTCAAGAAGCACCTATCATATTCGCATATAGAGGAACGTGGGGTTATCTTAAAAATCTCATAGGCTTTAAAAATTTATGTTTTCAAATGGGGGTTTTGAAATTACGAATATGATTATGTTTTAAAACGTTTTATAATATTGATTTGGCCCTTAGGCCTACTCCCAAAGTGATTAACTATATGATATATGTATATACATGTATTCTGAAAAGATGTTAACTTGAGAGCATGAATGATATGAAATTTCCTCTCTTGATGTGAATTTGTTTTAAATGCTCATATGATGTAAATTGTTTGAAAACGTCTTGAAGAGCATGACATAAAATGTTTTGAGAATTGATATGATTTTGACTTGAAAACGAGAAGGTTATTCATGTTGAATACAATGGTTGAATAAGATGAATGATGTGATATTGATGGCTTGCAAGTTAGGTATGATGATACCCTACAGAGTATGACATGTGATTGTTTTGAACAAAATTTGAATGCATTGATTTTACATGAGATAGGTGGATCCTTGAAGAAGGCATTTGAGTGTAAGGGCTCATCGCTGGAAATAATCTTTGCTGACCCAGGAATTTGGTACCAGGCTAAGTGATCTTGAGTACTTGACTTTATGTCATTCCCAAATTGGGATTATAGGTAGGAGCCCAGGCTAAGTGATCTTAGGCACTACCAATGGGTCGAGACACCATGCTTCGTGGTCTTGTGTGTCTCTCCCTCACTTATACTCTAATCTCGGCGGCAACCGAGGATTGACAGTTAGTGTAAATTATGTAGGGTATTCCACCTAGCTCAGTTGCATTTCATTGTTATTGAAAACAATTACATTATGCCCATGTGTTTTCAAATGATTTGATATGAAACTGCTTTATAATGGCTCTCACCTATATTATGTAAAAATATTATACTTCTGTTTTGATTTCTCTGCGTACCAGTACTTTTGTATTAACCCCCTTCCCTCCCAGGTTCGGAGGCACAGTCTAGGGTTCTAGATAACCAGTAAATTTCTTTCGACAGATCGCAGAATCAAGTGGTGAGCCTTCTATATTTCGGAAGGCCTAACGTCTGCTATTTCATTTATCATTTATTAGTTTTGGGTCTGCTGGGGGCCTTGTCCCAGTTTTCAGATAGACATTGTTTCAGTCATGTAGTAAAGATTTCGCAGATGGTTTTAGAGATGTTGATTTAGATTGTGGGACACTATTCCCCATTTTGGTTTTCATATGATTCTTGATCATGTTTCCGTTATATTTTGTATCTTATTCATTTTTTTTTTTCATGAATTATATGCATGATTATCATACAGATAGGGGTATTTCGGGACTTTATGGTTCAGAATGCTCGTCACGGCCAGGGCCCCGGTTCAGGTCGTGACAACTTACCTTTATATTATACATTATCTGACCTCTCTTATCATATGAGAGCCTCCCATGCATAGTCATTTGGGGTCGTTTCTCTCATAGATGATGACTGATCGGAGAAGACTGTTGCAACTGAGAGCAATAGCATTGCCCTGGACAATTTCTACAAAAATAAGCATAGTCATACATTTTATTTCATTCTCTTACATTCTTATCAGAAATGTATATTCTTATTAAAAATTCCGTCTTCTTATTTAATTAAATGTAACACAAAAAGTCACATCCTTTCAAGCAAACACAATCGACTTCACAAACAGAGGAAAACTCCAATAAAAAATTATCACTTTTCAATAAACCATAATACTACAACTTCACTTTTCTATACACAACCCCTAATAAATCAAACTTAAACTTGAAGATACTTCAAAAACTTCAAATTGTCAGCTGAAAATTCCATCCCAATATCCTTTTAACTAATTATTAAATAAACAGAGAGAACAGGAGAAAAGTAACTGTTACAAAAAACAAGCAGTAGAAAGAAGAGATCATCAAAAATAAATTGGAACCAAACAAACAACTCGATGGATGAGAAATCATACCTGAGCTGATATGGAAGTTGCGATGGAAATTGAGATTAAGGAAAAAACTTGTTGGCAAAACGAAATTGACAAAGTTGTGAGAAGAAGCGATGGAAAACAGAGTTAGGGCAAACTTAAATTGCAAAAAGAAATTGGCAAAGGTTCCATGGAAACAATTAAGGCAAATCTTATATCTTAGGGACGACCTGTACGTATTCTGAAGAGAAAATAAAGAGTTTATTTATTTCTTTTTGGCGCCTACTTAGGATATATGTGTTTTAGCAGTGAAAACAATTTTCTTTTATTAAATTTTTTATTAAAGTTTGGTGGTACTCTTTCCTTCTCAAAGGTTCTAAATAATCAGTAGGGACCGGTTAATAATTTTGTTTGGACCAAATATTATACCTTCGCAATAAAATGCATAATTAAGGACCAGAATATAATTTCATCCCAATAAACATAATTTTAGAGACAAAATTATTAACTCATCCCTAAATGTTGGTCTTAAATAGAGCTATTTGTTGTAGTGCATGTTTCTGAAATAATCTAAAAATAATTGAATAACGGAAAATCTGTATGCTTCGGTCAAGCAAACCTGACTTGAGACAAACTAAATACTGATTAACTAGTATCTGTATACTGATTAACTGAGTTCTTAAGGACACAAGTACATCTGGTATTGTATTATGTTTCTAAATGTTTAGAGTTATGAATTAGTTAACAACAATGGAATGATCGTGGTTGCATTCTTGGAAAAGAACATTTTATCTCCATTTGGTACCCCTCACACTATCATGAGTGATGAAGGGTCACAATTTTTCAACAAGGTGTTTCGTGCAACTCTAGCTAATTACAAAGTAAAACATCATAAGGTGACCGGTGGGAAAGTAGAGGTATGAAATTGAGAATCAAGAAAATATTAGAAAGGTCTATGAATGCTAACCATAGAGATTGGTAGCA
The DNA here is from genome assembly GCF_002878395.1 of Capsicum annuum. Lineage (NCBI taxonomy): Eukaryota > Viridiplantae > Streptophyta > Magnoliopsida > Solanales > Solanaceae > Capsicum > Capsicum annuum. The sequence continues at coordinate 173,893,038 of NC_061122.1, read as the reverse complement.
GATACTTAATGATACACTATGGGATTATTTCATGTCTTTCAAAATGCTGATTGGTATGTCTCCTTACCAACTTTTCTTCGGTAAAGTTTGTGATTTTCCTATAGAACTTGAGCACAATGCCTCGTGGGCTCTCAAAAAGCTTAATTTGAGTTAGTGTGAGGCTGCAGATTTTAGGTTGGAACAATTAAATGAGATAGATGAATTTTAGTTTCAAGATTATGATAGAGCTTACCTCTATAAGGAGAGAATGAAATTCTACCATGATAGGAGAATTGAAAAGATAGTTTAAGGTCAGGAACTTGGTATTTTTGTTCAATTAAAGGTTCAGATTGTTTCTGGGAAAGTTTAAATCAAAATGGTTTGGACCATTCAACGTTACTCAAGTATTTTTGTTCAAAGTAGTGGAATTGAAAAATAAAGATGGAAATTTATTTAAGGTTAACAACCAATGGGTAAAACAATACGTTCGAGTTCCAGAAGAGGTGAAGGTGTGATCATTGGATATCTTGATAAAGGTTGAGTGGTCGGGATATCTGAGTCATGATGGAATGTAAATCAAGCATTAATGAAAGGCATACCATATCTTGTTGTTTTAAAATGATCTTCAGAGTATTTTTTGTTTCTTGTATGTAATTAACGCATTTGTTCAAGGTGTAGTCAAAGAGAAAAGACTTCGAATTAACTATCTGAAGCAACAATGAGACTAACGAGCTAATACAGTTGTGATGTAATGTAAATCCACATTATAAAATTGCAAAGATGATAAGATACATTTTGGATATGGATGACAAAATGCCTGAACTCTTGACAAGCAGGTGACGCATCATCACATTTGAATGTCACTTGATGGATTGAATCAATGCAAACTGAATAAGGCTAATGAACTTATTAATAATATACTAGCCTAGTGAAAATTTTTCATACTATGTCGTCACTTGGTGGAGCAACAAAGGCCAAAACTGCCTAAGCTGATGATCGAACTAATGATTTGTTAGCTGGATGATGAGCTATCATATTAATATCAGTCCAATGTAAGTATTTCCTTTTAATTAATTCAATTGACCCCACTTTCGTAACAAACCACCTCTCAAACCTTGAACCATGCTCCATTAATTCTGACCTGACCACACTCATCCTAATAAATCCAATCCAAACCCTAAACCTAATTTAGCCCATCTGACTAAAAGAGGAAAGGTTTTAAAGCCTTCTATTTCAAATTCAGAACTATCTCTTAACTTTTGACTCTTAAATCTTTCTCCCATTTATTCTCACCATGCTCATTTTCTCTTCTTTGTCCCGTTTATTCTCACCATGCTTATTTCCTCTAAACACCCAATCATTTCATATTTTCTCAACATATAAACCACCTACAAATTACCAATATCTATAGTTCACACACCTTTCATTGAACTTTGCACATTGCAAAAGAAGGAATTATAGGGTTAATTTTGTCTCTATTTGTTCTCATCCATTCATCTTCATGAATGTATGTTAAGTTTTTTAATTTTTCCAGCGTTCATTAATGCTCACGGTGATTCCTATTTGGTTAGTTTTAAATGAATGAGCCAATAGTAGAACTGGAGGGCAACATACTCTTTATTGAATTAATAAATTCTTGGGACAATATGAGTGCCCACCATATTTGTAATGGTGAAATTTGAGTAACCTCTTTTATCCACTTAAAAGTCATGAACACTCTACTATACCATGATATATAGCCTTAGTTGAAAATGTAACCTTTATAATATAATAAATTGTTAGTAATTTGAAAAATAATTGCTTATTCATGTGTAGGTGTTATCTGTTTAAGTTGATGATGAGAGTGATAAGTCATCACAATTGTGATGAGCTTTTAACTCATGTCGTCAATGATATAAAAAGGGTGAAAACTATCCAAGGCTGGCAATGAGGACTAATGAGCCAGTGATGAGCCATCACCTTATGTCACCAGCTCATAAGTATGTGGAAAATATTTTGATTAAAGTTGACAATGAATATTGACAAGATGGCATGCCTATGATGAGCTGCCAGCATTGGTCTTCACCTATGCTTTCAAAACTTCTTAGCCTGATGGTGAGGATTGATGGTATGTCACTCATGTGACGAGGTGTCTTCTCATGTCGTCAGGTATGTGTATACACAATAAAGTTGTGAATTTCTTTTTGTTTATATACTGTTTCTTAAATTAACATCATCTCTCCATAGGTACAAAATACCTTCTGAGTTTCAGCCTACTCATTGTGGGGAAAATAAAAAGGCAAGAAGGCTACCTCGATCAAAAACTGATTGATAAATCAAAACATGAGGGCGAAAAGAAAGAGGCCCCAAGATACAAAATGAGGCAAGAGTGTAAGACAAATAGAACTAGCTCCCCATTTTGATAAGGGGGCAAAGTGGAGCCAAAGTGAGTCTAGCTTTGACAGTACGAGCTTTGGGGAGAAAGTTGAGGGCATGCATCCTCCTTCCTACAAAGAGACCCTGAACTAGTTTGGGTGATGTGATTGAAAGAAAAAAGTTAGGCATTACAGAAAGTGTCTGGTGTCAAGTGAAAATGGCTGACATAATATATTAGGATGGTCTCTCCTTAATCAGACCAAGATACCTATGGATGAGGAGTTGAAAATCATCTGTAAGGATAAGGAAGTATCCTGGGATTAACATATAGTTCAACCACTATAACTTGGGATGGACTAGAATAGACTCTAGGAAATATTATTCGGCTGTAGTGAGAGAGAATTATGCCAATTCTGCTGCCACTTTGGAGAATATGTAAAGGAAAGGCAAAAGGTTATTAAGTTGCCAAACCTGAATAAAATTCTAGTTTGAAGTGTGTCCGTGAATATTTCATATAAGACTATCAATCGGTCCTTGCATAGGGAGGATTTTGAGCCCAAAACTATTACTCTAGATTTTTCACCACAAGATGAAGGATCACAAAAATCAACACCCATGGTCAGCAAAGGTACTGACTGATGGATGACATCACCCAAACTAAACCTGTAAAAAGATATAATGTGATCAAAATCAAATATAGTAACCCAACTAGGTTGGGGTCGATCCTACAGGGAATAGGTCAAACTCGTATCTCAAACATATTAAAGTCTCTAAATGTGGGGAAACGTAAATGGGGGGTTTGCAGTAATCACTAAAAGTAACCATTGAGAATGCTTTTGGTTGCAGATAATCTAAAGTGAACACTAGGACTGTGTTCCTCCTGGTTTCCTAACTCCGTAAGTTTCTCATACTCCACCCAACTATCTCATTGTCACTTATGCAGAATCTAATAAGCTAGGTATTACCAACTATCTTGTGTACTCGTAGGAAAATCTCAACTTTTACTTTGTTAGTCTTAGGGTACCGCCTTACTATCCCTTGTCCTTAATCTAATTTAACTATCACGTTGTGGGTATCAAGTCATTAGACAAGGTTTCATAGCCTCGAATCACTGTCGTAATCCCCTTTTCCCAATCTCAATCTCTCTTGTGAATACGACCTCGAATATAGGCTAGTTCTTAGAGTTGGCCACCACTATTAAATCAATTGAATTGAAGGAAACACAATACACGTGTAAACATTGATCTAGTCGAATCTCGCACTGCCACTACTTTGTTAATCTGCCATGTTCCCACAACCCTAGTTAAGAGAATTAGTCGCTCATAGTTGTAAAGTAATCCATAGAGTTCAATGAAGAATTCATAGAATTAATCTCAAAATAATGAAGAGTAAATCTCAAAGTCTCTAATTTAATAATAAACTAAAAACCAAGAACGCGAGTATAAAGTGCGTAAAAATATGTCAAAGTACGTAAACTATCACAATAGGACTCCAAGGGTATTTATGGAGTCTCAAAATAACAAAGGAAACCTAACCAAAACAAAATTGGAAAACTAAGTCGGTAGTGGTCATGCCTTTTGTAATGAGTCATTAGAACTCATAACAACTCATTAGCTGCTTTCATTGCTCTCTTTTGTCACAACTTGCTATTAGACGTAAGAAGTCATTGGCTAGGACTTGTGGTGACTCTAGTGAATTTCAGCTTTTAGTACTTTTTCTCCATACTCAAAATGACTCCTTACCACATGTCGTTGTCCATCATCACGACTCATGGGCTATACTCATTTCTACTGGAACCTCAACTTGTCAACCTTCAGGACTTTTGGATAATGTGCTTAGAACGATTTACACTATGACTCATTGTCTTTTGTAAGGATTCATAGTTAGTCTCCATTTTGATCCTAAAGTCAACCTCCCTTATTGTTCACTTAATGACTTCGGTCGTGAGTCATTATGAAACTAAATAACGTGTTTCCCAATAAATAATTAGATTATTATGGAGCTTTTTCATCTATTTTTATCCATATCACTACCAACCTAATTTACCTGCAACATACACAAAACACACATCATATCTAACAAAAAGGCCAAAATATTAGCATATTTTCTCCCTTTCATTTCAACATTTATTTTTATGCTCATTGTATTATTGTTGTGAGTATTTCTGCCTATCACGTCGGTGACCCGGGTTTGATCCCCGTTATTTGTAATAAAATTTGATGTGGCCCAATCTATACCTACAAAAAGACATAATGCGGTCAAATTCAAATATAGTAATCCAACTAGGGTGGGGTCAATCCCACATGTAATAGGCCAAACTTGTATCTCAAACGTGTTGAGGTCTTTGGATGTGCAGGAAAGTAAATAGGGGGGTTAGTAATTAGTAAAAGTAACCAATTAAGGATACTTTTGGTTGTAGATAATCTGAAATGAATACTAAGACTATGTAACCCTGGCTTCCTAACTCTATAACTTTCTTGTGCTCTACCCAACTATCTCACTATCTCATATGCGGAATTTGACAATCTAGGTATTACCAACTGTCTTGTGGACACATAGGTAAATCTCAACCTTTACCTTGTAAGTCTCATGGTGTCACTTTACTATTCCTTTCTTTGATCTCGATTTAACTATCACCCTATGGGTATTAAGTTACTAGATAAGGGTTGATAGCCTCAAATCTCTATTGTAATCCCTTTTTCCCAATCTCGAACTCTCTTATGAAGACGATCTCAAATATACACTAGTTCTCAGAGTTGGCCACCACTAATAAAGCAATTGACTTAAAAAAATCACAATACATGTAGAAACATTTAGGTGAATCTCACACTTCTCTAGTATCTTACACTCAGAAGATACAACTCGAATTGGATTGTATTCTCATTATTGAGCACCAGTATAGGCTAAATTCACCTATGCAGGAGGTATTGAAGAAAGAAATTATCAAGTGGTTAGACGTTTGAGTGGTTTACCCCATTACAGACAGCAAATGGGTCAACCCGATTCAATGTGTTCCTAATAAGGGTGGGATCAATGTGGTCCCATGTAAGAAGAATGAACTTATGCTCATGAGAGAAGTTATTGGATGGAGATGTCCAAGGATTATAGAAAGCTAAAAACTTGGACTCAAAAGGACAATTTCCCTATGCCTTTTATGGATCATATGCTTGACAGTTTAGTAGGCAGGAGTTGGTACTATTTTCTTTATTGGTACTTGAGTTATAATTAGAATTTGATTTCTCCCAAAGACTAGGGAAAAACTACTTTTACCTGACCTTATGGGACTTTTGCATTCAAGAGGATATCGATCGGATTATGCAATGCTCCTACCACCTTTCAAATATGTATGATGTCTATATTTTTTGAAATGGTGGTGGACACGATAAAGGTCTTTGTAGATGATTTTCTAGTAGTTGGAGACTCTTTTGATGACTGTTTGGCTCATTTAACCAACACACTCTAGAGGTATAAAGACTGCAACCTGGTGTTAACTTTGGAAAAGTGCCACTTTACGGTGAAGTAAATGGGGTATTGTCCTTAGGCACAAAATCTCAAAATGAGGTATTGAGGTAGATAGATCAAAGATTGAGGTGATTGAAAAATTACCTCCTCCAGTCTCAATAAAAGGTATCCAAAGTATATTGGGTCATGCTGGCTTTTATAAAAGGTTCATCAATGACTTCTCTAAAATTGATAATCCTCTATCCAAGCTTTTAGAGAAGGAGATGAAATTTATTTTTGATGATGCACATATCAAGGCCTTTGAGTGCCTTAAGGAGAAGTTGATTTCGGCTCCTATTATTATATCCCCTGATTGGTCTTCAATATTTGAGGTGATGTACAAGGTGAGTAGAATAGCCTTGGGTACTATCCTTGGCAAAAGGCGTGAGAAAATCGTTCACCCAATTTATTATACCAGAAAGGCATTAAACCCCATAGAGAAAAATTATATAGTTACTGAGCAAGAATTATTTGTGGTAGTTTTTTCCTTTAAAAAGTATCGGTCTAACTTGATTGGTACCAAAGTCATTATCCATACACACCATGTCGCATTGACATATATTACGTCGAAAAAATGTCAACCAGATATTGATACATTGGGTCCTTTTACTGTAAGAATTTGACTTTGAGATAAAAATTGAAAGGGCACGGAGAACCAGGTTATTGATCACTTGTATCTCCTTGAGGAAGAGGCAATGCAGAAACTAAGGGATGAGCTTGACATAGATGATAATTTTATAGATGAGCGGGTCTTGGCAGCATCTCAAGACTTAATCCTATGGTTTGCTCATTTTTCCAACTATTTGGCAAGTGATCTTATTCTAAAAGGCCTATCCTTCCAGTAGTGTAAGAGGTTTATGCATGAAGTAAAGAATTTTTTCTGGGATGAGACCTACCTCCTTCCTATTTGTGTGGATGGTGTTATTTGGAGATGCATCCCTGGGGTAAAGATGATGATCATCATTGAGGCTTTCCATTTATCACTAGTTGAGGTTCATTATGGTGGAACCCTCACAGCCTATAAAATTCTATAGTGTGGGTATTGTTGGCCTATGATCTTCAAGGATGTTCATGACTATGCCCAATCCTGTGACCAGCGTCAGCGTCAAGGCAATATTTCATGACACCATAAACCCCCCAAGACACCTATTTTTGAGTTGGAGTTGTTTGACGTATGGAGGATTGATTTCATGGGGTCATTCATGAGCTCCTATAGAATGAAGTATATTTGGGTAGCATTTGGATATCCATCTAAATGGATGGAGGCAGTTGTGCTCTCCAATAATTAAGGTAGAAGTGTTACTATCTTTCTAAAGAAAAGCATTTTTATTGATTTAGAACTACGCGTGCAATCAGTAGTGATGGTAGGGCTCAAAAAATATGGTATGAATAATAAGGTGGCAACACCTTACCTCCTCAGATGAGTGGGCAGGTTGAGGTCTCCAATAGAGAGATCAAGTCTATATTGGCGAGACTATAGAAGTGTCACCGTCTTTCTAAAGAAAAGCATCTTTTATTTATTATGCACTCCACATGTAATCATCAGTGATGATAGGGCTCAAAAAATATAACGTGGAGCATAAGGTGGTGACACCTTACCATCCTCATACTAGAGGGCAAGTTGAGATCTTCAATAGATAGATCAAGAATATATTAGCAAGATAGTGAATGCCAACAGGACTGACTAGTCAAGTAAGTTAGACGATATGTCATGGGACTATAGAATAGCTTTTAAGACCCCATAGGTGCCTCCCTATATCAACTTGTGTACAGAAAGGCATTCTACTTGCGGGTTAAACTTGAGCATAAGTTACTATGAGCATTAACAAAAGATAAATTTGGAGTGGCATGATGCATCTTCATTGAGGTTGAGCAAGGTAAATGAGTTAGATGAATTCTGGCTCTATGCTCATGAGAGTTCTGCGCTATACAAAGAAAGGATAAAGTTGTATCATGACAAGAAAATTGAGAAAAGGGTGTTTAAGCCCCGTGATTTGTTCTTGTTGTATAATTCAAGACTTTACTTGTTTTTTAGAAAGCTGAAGTATAGGTGGTATGGACCATTCATGGTAGTTTGTGTATTCCCACATGGTGCTATTAAGATGGAGTGTGATGGTGAAGCCTTATTTAAGGAGAATGGGAAGTGGGTGAAATGCTATAGAACAAACCCTAATAAGGTAAAAGTATGTGCTGATATGGACCTTGGTGAAGTTTGAGTAACCAATACAATTGCATCGTGCCACAACGTTAAATCAGGTATTGCATGGGAGGAAACACATAGGCTGGTTAGTAAAGTCTGAGTATCAAACTTAGCCATGTATTGTCACGATGTTAAATTAAGCTCTGCATGGGAGGCAACCCATGTTTTGTACTTATTTTATTATAGGGTACTTTGTGGAAATACACTGGGTTTATTGTTGTTATGTGTTCGGTGTGCAGGGTTGGAGATTGCAAAAAAGACCAAAAAATTTTTTGGTGCTAGGTCCCCACGACTTTGATAATGAATCATTAGGAGTAATAACGACTCGCTAGGTTAGTGGTGAAAAGATGGAGCTTAGTCCATTCTTAAGTAATTAGCTTCAGAAGTCATAATGACTCAGGGCAATGCTCGCTAGGTGAGTGGTGAAAATATGGAGCTAAGTCCATTCTCAGGTAATATATCTCAAGAGTCATAATGATTCAGGGCAACGAGTCATTGTTAGCGACAACAACTTATTGCCATGAGTCATTATGACTGGAGACCCAGGTAAGGTTCCAATTGTCATGGGGGAGTCAAGGACTCGTTACCATTAATAACAAGTCATTATTATAACTCATTGTTAGGCCCGACATTATAGGCCTGACGGTCGACCCAATCCAAAATCAGCAATTTAAATGGGAAATTAATTCCAATAATTGACTTTTTTCCAATTTGAAACATTGAGACTCATTCCATTCCCAAAAGCGACCAACTACACCATAAAAATCACTCCAAATTCATTCCCTATCATCACATTCAAAGAATCAAACTCTCCCAATGTTAAAATTCTCAAGAACTAGGGCAAAGTTACTTCAAGGCATTTTCTTTCAAGGAATCCAAAAACAACAAATCTAAATTATTTAGTTGGTACTTTGATATGGTGCAAAATTTCTTAGATTCCTTGATTACACTATGTATGGAAAATATAAGTTGGCCTTGTTCTTGAGCAACTTGAATTAATGTGAGAAAATTAGGAGTAAAATAAAACTTGTTACATGATTTGTGGGGGGGTAAACTCAAAGTTTCTAATGCATGTTGAAGTCATGTAGATGTGTTGAGAATATGATATTTGAAATCCAACCCTTTGAACACTCATATTTTAGAGATTATGGGACTTTTAACGAGTCGTAGGGTCTCCTAATGAGTCGTTACTTGACCCATAATCACTAGAAACATTGGTGTAAAAAGAAGGTGGGTCTCTATTATTATAATGCTCACACAATAAGTCGTTTTCACACTAAATGACTTATTGTGAAGACTCATGGTCACGGGAAAGTGTAAGACACAAAGGAAATAGTTCTGGTCAGACAACGAGTGTTGGTAACAAGTCATTGTCTAGCATAACGAGTCATTAAAAGTACTCATTACCTGACCAGTGACTATTCCTTATGCACAATTTTGCCTAATGAGTCTCATAACAACTTATCACCAGTGGTAATGATTTATACCCTAAATCATAGGGTACCCACACCCTCCAACACTTATGTTAATTTTTTTTATTTTTTTTGCTTTCCTTAGGATCTACTAATATGTGTGTTTTTCCAGTTACCAATGGCACCAAATAATGACTCCGCTAAGAAATAAACTCCTAGAAAACAGAACTCCACCCCCACTCATCATCTCAACAATAAACTAATTGATGACAAAGAATCAAGTGGTTCAGTAGTGGAATACCCAATTGAAAGAGTGAAGGACACAAGGGAGAAATTACACAGACTTTGACTCCACCTTATGTGCCTAGATCATTCACTACTAGGTCAGCCCTTGCCGACTATACCTTAGTATCAAAGACTTTCCTGACCGAGGTGCTAAGATATTAAGCATTATGGAGAAAAATTAAGGAATGTAGAGAGTCAGGTTAAGCCATAGGTGTAGTGAGACATTAGGAGTGAGATGAGGAGCATGCAGAACCAGTTTGATGGGTTCGAATGGTGGATATGCTAAAATCTAAAGGATGTTCAATCCTATGATTTGGTGATTATACATACGGTGCTAGCTGCACTTCGAACTGCAATTGAGAAGATACATGCAAGACCTTTCCGCTCGGTACAAATCATTAAGGATATCTATAAGGAAGAAGAGATAGCAGATATTTGAGGTGTTAGAGTGTCAGACACCACTATTGGAATTGATGATGGTGATAGGCCAAGGAAAAAGAGAAAGAGAAGTAAGAAGAGTGAGAAGAAGGCGGTTCAAGATGAGTGGAACCATCAGAAGAGGATTCATAAGATGTCTACAGAGTTGATAGAAGCCAATAACTCCCGAGTTGCTGATAGATGGCTACAGATACAGCTGAATTTATTGGGAGCACTGCACTCACCCCACATGCACTATTGAGTGTATCGGCCACCATTGGTGCAACTATTGATTTGAGCATCTTGAGCACCACCAAGACCACTACTTATGAGAGCAGGTCCCATTTTGATACCCCTCACACTGACACTACATACCTTGAGCACCCAAGTATGTCATCGTCCCTTGATTTTACATCATAGACGCACTGGGTACAGTTCATATTTTTTTTCGTAGGGGTAAGAGTGTACCACATACCCATCGTATATTTTTATTTTCGTGCTTCTTTTCTCGTCATCCGCAGTTTGGTTGAAGAACCAATATGTCTAGAATAAAATTAGCTTATATTTTGTTTTGTATCATTTTGTGTTTTTTTAACTAGGAAAAAATAAGTACCTAAGGCATTTGATATGTTTTGTTTGATTGTGCTTAAATGACTTTTTCTTGAGCAAAATAATACCCCTCTAAAAAATAATTTGAATTATGTATGATATGGATATATAGGTGACCATTGTGAATCTCGTTATAGCATTAGGATTAGGAACGTGATAATCATAGCTAACATCTCATGAAATAATTTGACAAAAGTATGTATTGTAACCCTGTGCTAAGTGTGTGTGAGATACAACTTAGTTCCCTATGTGTGTGAAATTCAGAACTTGCCTAGTTAGTCTTACCTAGGTAGTCTTACGTAAGTTGTAGGATAGTCAGTTAGGAAAAGATCATCAGCTGTTCTTCAAAATTGTCCACTTGTAGCCTAAAATGACCTCCCAAAATGTGAATCAGAATCCCTTGATCCCAATTTTGAGCCTTAAAGACTATTTTCTTGTTTACACCATTCACCTTCCTATTTTTTCACAATCAACTTGATTTGTCCTTGGTCCTCCTTCGATATTATGCACCTCAACTTGGGAAAATCACATAATTTGAAGGTGCCTATCATACGGGTGCATGATATAAAGTATGTATGAAGAAAGGTAAAATAAGAGAGAAGAAAGTTGAGCTGGGTATGGTCGAAAAAGAAAAAAAAGAGAGAAGAAACCACACCCAGCCTGAATGAGCAATAAAGGAATAAAAATGGAGAAATAAGGATGGAATAAAAAAGAAAAGTTGGTAAATAAGTGGATCCTTAACTTAATAGTTGTGAGAAGAAGGTGTAATCAATAAATTCCACACACACACACACACACACATATATATATATGTATATTCATATCATACCAGACCCTAAGCCTACGTTACAAACCAATTAAAGTCATATTGTGATCCTAACCAGACTGTGTAAAAACTAAGGTAAAGAAAATAAAGGCAAGCCAATGGTATTTTGTAAATATTGGGGAAATTCTTTCTGAGTGTGAGTGTCTCGTGATCGTCCCCTCATTGACATGCATATTTTATCTGAGTGAGTAGGACTTCTTTGATGTGAAGGTGCATGAGATATGTTGCTAACTGCTTATTTGTTCGATTAAGGTAATTTGTATATATGTGTGGTTGTCTTTTACTAATGTAATGCCATATCCTGATTCCTTTGTGTCACATTGTTGTGCTTTATGACTTCACACAGTACTATTTTTGAAAAGTAAAAGTAGGAGGGGTTAATATTGTTAAGCTTAAGAGTAAAATTGATTGTTGTAGGTATCTTAGGTTTTTCCTGGATAAGCAGAGCATTTGTATTTTTTTTGTTGCCTAAGGACATAAAAACATTCTAAGTTGAGGGTGTTGATGTTTCATGATTTCATGGCACTTTCGATTCTTTAAATGATGAAATATGCAAATACATAGGCATTTTATCTAGATATGATGTTTTGTGTATGTTATAGGTAAATTAGGTTGGTAGTGCTATGGATTAGAAATAGATTAAAAAGCTCCATAAAAATCTAAGTGTTGACTAGGCAACGAGTCGTTTATTCACCTAACAACTCATGAGCCAAGTAATTTTGTGAACATTAAGGAAGGATGACTTCAGGAGAAAAGTGGCGACTAACTATGACTTATTATGAGAGAAAACGAGTCACAGTGTGAATTGTTTTCAGCATATTAACCAAAAGTCCTAAAGGTTGACAGTTGAGGTTCCATTGGAAATGAGTGAAGCCCATGAGTCAAGATGATCGACAATGACTCATGGTGATTAGTTATATCAAACTTGACATGCAATAGTAGTGCAGGAGGAATAATTTCTCCTTTCTCGATAGGCTAAACATACCCTAGATCTTTATTTTGATCATCATAAGATGGAAAGTATTGATATGTTGGGAGTACTTGATCTCTACCCCTTCTACCTTTTTCTCAATCCTTGTCAAAAATTATTCGACAGTCTGCTTCTTGTCTGTGGCATGCTAGCTTTGCCTCCCAAGATATATGATGGTAATATGCTTCCTTCCTTAGGTTAGATACTACTTCTGCTAATAATCTCTCTATTTATTAATCAATAATTTCCATAACTCTAGTAAGGGAGGGGGGAGGCACAATATTTGGGTTATTCTGAACCCCTTCAACCTTACCTTCTCATATGTGTTCAGTGATTCTACGATTTGGCTATAGGATTATTTTTGGTTCAGTATCAATGAGGAGTAATGGATTGCCTTAACTCCTCGTGCTAGGCATACACAAGCTTATACCCAACTCAGAAACAAAAAACAAAAAACAAAAACTTCAACAGTTCCGCAATAGTAGTCCCCGGCAACGGTGCGAAAATTTGATGTCGCCCAAACTATACATCCAAGAAGATATAATGTAGTCGAATTCAAATATAATAATCCAACTAGTTTGGGGTCAATTCCACAAGTAATAGGACAAACACATATCTCAAACGTGTTGAAGTCTCCGAACATGCTGGAAAGTAAATGGGGGTTTGTAGTAATCAATTAAAGTAACTAATTGAGAATGATTTAGGTTGTAGACAATCTGAAATGAACATGAGGATTGTGTTAACCCTAGCTTCCTAACTTTGTAATCTTCACCTAATTCATCCAACTATCTTACCATCTCACGTGCAGAATCTAACAAGATAGGTATGTAACTCCCCGAGTTCTAAAATTTTATCCTCACTATCCTGACTATGATTCACCCTATGAGTCATAGGGTGTATTGATGGGTCAAATGACCCTAGTCATAAGGTTTCCAGTGAATGGTGTTTGAGTTACTATCTGGGTACGACTTAGAGACACAAGTCATAAAGACCCATGATGAGTTATTGGGATTATATCATAACCAAATTAGAAATTAAGTGGTTAAGTTTTACTCTGAGTACAAGTTGCTCACTATGAATCGTAAGAACTTATTAAGAATCGTTGGGTGTAAATAGTAGGGTGTCCAGTGTTTAACCAATTTGGGTTCTTTGTTGACTACAACTGGAACCTACAAGTCATAGGGTCCCATTACGAGTCTTGTTGGTTGAGTAGTAGGGTCAACAGATTGTGAATGCCTTGGAGATTATCTTGGCTATGACTCAGGGTGGCAAGTCATAATGAGACTTTACAAGTCGCATAGTGACATGTTATTACTAATGACTAAAATTTAAGGGCTTTTTGGACAATTCCCCTCTCACCCAATTAAAATCCCACGTCCATACAGCACTTAAGGGGGTTCTATCTCATCCTTAACGTACTCAAACTCTTCAAAAGATCTTTCAAATTATCTTAAGCACCCATACTTAGGGTTTCCAAGAATTAGGTCATCCAAGGGCTCAAGGGTTGAATTCTTTCTATGAAATTTAATATTTCAGGCATATTACTCTTCCCTCATTTTTAATTTGTTAAAAGCATATGTTTTAAAGTATTGTTCATGAGATATTGATATTGGTTTTGAAAAAAAGGTTAGGGGTTTTGAATGTTTTTTGTTGAATAATGTTTTCCCCTGGTTTACATATGATTATTCATGCTTTAAACATGGTTTTGAACTTATGGGTGCATGGGTATAATGAATGAACTAGGGAATTGTGATTTTCCTAAAACTTAAGACTTTTGAAGTAGATATACCCCAACCCCATATTGTGAAATTGGTTTAAGTTATGAGTAATATAGGAATTTGAACTATTCTTGAAGTATTTCATATTGGTTTTGAATTGAACCTTGTGGGTCTTGTGATTTTACAAGCTATTGCAAAATTTAACTAAGGGTATTGTGAATTCCCCCAAGTGATGTAATTGTTTTGTCATGTTGTTGTTACCTTAGAAGTGAAGTTGGTAAGACGATACCAACAATGTATCCCTTAATGTCAAATATGGTTCAATGACCATATGTGATACTTATTTTAAATTGGGCTTAAAAGAGGGTTGTGCAGCTGAGTCGTGAAAGTGGAGGTCCGAGTCACTGATACTGGAAACAACGGTTGTCGATGCGGGGGTCAAACTCACTAGGGAGGTTCGTGTCCCCCTTAATATTATTATCATATGATTGGGCAATTTGAGTGCCCTACATCTTATTACATAATTTGGTGCTCATGTCACCTTGATATACAAGGAGGTTTGAATCCCCTAAGTGCATATGTACACCCTGGGTTCATGTGGCCACATGCACTGGGCCCAACCAACTGGGGGAGAGCTGGGCCCATATAGCCCGTGGGTTCTGTCACGACCCGATTTCCATATCATGATGGAACCTATCACATCCCACCAATAGGTAAGCCGATACAGTAACCCGGAGCTAATGCAATGGGTTACCTTGGTAAAAACGTCTAACATGGACCCTATATAAGGATACAATACATAAACAACAACATTTCACAACTAAAGACAACTAATATTCAAACACCAACCCCATGACCTGATAGTATTAAATACAAGAGCTTCTAAACTTGACAATAGGAATTTACAATCTCAAAGTATAAATTGTCTTAGATAGTCTCATACATTTGTCTTGAAAGCAAAAGACAAATAAAGATAGAGGGGAAAGAGGTCGACTCAAACTCTAAGAGCTCACCTTGTCTCCAAATAGTCAATGCGGCACGAACTAGCTCAACGACGGCAACTAGAAACTGGGTCTGCACCAAAAAGGTACAGAAGTGTAGTATGAGAACCAAAACACGGGTACTCAGTAGGCATCATCGGCTAACTAAGCTAAATTGTAATATAAAGACGATATAAAGTAAGACAATAACTTAAAGTCAAGGTATAGGATCGAACCTGAATCTCCTTAAATATCACTATAATAATATCTATACTACTAAGGCAATAGAATGACATACTATATCAACATACTTCATAATCGCCATACCAACTGAGTATCATTTTGGAAGTGTAATGTCACATGTACAATAACCAGCATTTTTCTACCATAATCATCACCAACCATCTTTAGAACACAAAGCACAAGAACTTACCGCGACGTCTCATACTGTGGGGGAAGTATACAAAAAAGAACACAACAATGAACTCGTTACAGCGTCCCATACCACAGGAGAGTACACCAAGGAATACAATACAAGAACTCATCATGGTGCCCCATACCACCGGAGAGTACACCAAGGAATACATTGTACAAGAACTCATCATGGCGTCCCATACCTCCAGAGAGTACACCCAAAGTTCAACCAATAATACATCAAAGTACAACTACTTCACCATTAACCAAAGTCGCGGGTAGCACAACCCCGCCATGGCTTATACCAAGGTACAAAATCATTATCTATACCACAATTTAATCAAAACAAAACCACTATTGTTTTAGCATAATCATATAATTACTTATCCTCCAATTTGCCACTAAACTCCATGTGAGGTCTAAACTAGTTAACCTCTATTTCCATAAGCCACTAGGTTACAAGTCTTATAGTTACTAGCTATCAAATAGAAAAAAGCTACAAGTTACCACTACTATCATTTATTTGCCTATCACAAGGCAATTTTCTAGTTGGCACTCTCATTATAGAAGTCATCAACTAAGCCACCACGACATTACATATTAGAAGTCAACCTAGTTATTCATCATGCAATAGTAAGCCTAATATCATTAGGCATGTTATAACCTTAAGGACTAGTTCCCATATTTTAAGCAAGTAAAGTCCACCAACTAGTTCACTAGACTTCTAGTATTCAAGTCGTAGTCATATATTAGAAATAACTAGTTATCGTATGAGCGACTTAACTAGACAAAATTCCATAACATAACCATTATTCCAAGGCGAATAGATTTGCTAGGTAAGATTTTGGTTCTACACAAGGTTTCATATACCGATTAGCCTTAACCCATTAATAGGCATAAGTCACTTCTAGTTACCAATTAGGGTCAACAAGGGTCACACCTCTCATTTAGTGAATAAGGACAAGGAATGAATAACCATTTACCAAAGAAGACATCATGTACCACATACATAAGTGGTTTGGCCCCACGAAGCTCAACGTCACAAGTATCAACGCATTTATGTAAATTTTCCCCACACTACATCATAACATCTTTACCTCTTCTGAATTCACTAGGTATTAGCATAACATAAACATATCCTCCTGATTCACCGGGTATCAATCATAACATCAACATATTCTCCGAATTCACTGGGTATCAACATAACATCAATATATCCTCCGAATTCATCGGGTATCATTATAACAGTATCACCTCTTTAGAATTTATCGAGTATCAACATCAAATCAACATATCCTTCAGATTCACCGGGAAACATCATAATATCATCATATCCTCCAGATTCACTGGTAACATCATACATAATTACCTCTTCCAGATTCATCGGGTATTATTATCATATCAACATATCTTCCAGATTCATCAGGCATCATCATGCTATTTCCCATTTCTCAAGGCAACAATATACATACATGTACATACAAAAAATCAATAAGCAAATACAAGCTCAAAATAATAGAGTAATAAGGATATAAGAGAACATGTATCATCCTACTTTACTATTAAGAGTTACCACATAGCATGAGCATAAACATGAGCATGCTTATCCATATGATATATACAATCATTACTTTTCTAAAGATATCCATATCTTGACCACAAGATAATTCATCAAGTATACATATTAACCAACCATTATCCACATATATACACAACAATCGAGGTTTAACCATTAATAATCTCAACAACATAATTTAGACATTCATATAGTATCTAGGTATCTAAGGGATTTCATAGTTCAAGCTTACGATGGGTCAAGTCTCACTCCTAAATTCCAAGAATTCCAAAGTCCACCATCCCAAGTCTAACATCTACCTAAATTAGGCTAAGTTGTATAAATCATATCATTAGGGATTATCAATCCTTACTAAGCCTATCGGGGAAATCTTCTTCAAGTATTCCTCCTAAGTCAACCAAACACCAAGGTCATTTCCTAACTAAGCACTACAAAGATCAACATACTCCTAAGGTTAGGAAGCACCTTTATTCTCATCTATTAGAGCAACTAGAGTATTATCATATTATTCATGAGACTACAAGTAGACTGTCCAAGGTTCTAGCCTAAGGGTCAAGCATCACACCTTGCAAGTTCAATAACCTATGAGAACCAACTAATCCTAATTAGTATCATTCGCTAATTTATCATCTATACCCTACCCAATCGTACAAGATATCAACAATTATACTATAATCAAGCTTAATCTAACTACATGTAAGCCTAACCTACCTCGAGTCCAAGTAACTCACGAGCCAACAAGCTTTTTCTTTCCTTTTGTTGAAGCCTCATTGTCCATGAGCAAAGCTATCAACAATAAAATCTAAGAATCAAAGCAAGAATGACAATACCCATTATGGAATCATTGTGTCATGGGTTCACAAGGACACCAAACCCCTAAGTGTGTTTCACCTTTGGAAATGAGTTTCCAAGACCAACCAATTGTTCAACTACCTTTAGGGAGTTATAACCCTCAAGGAATTAGAGTCAATCAATCAAATTTGGGGTTACATTTGAGCCTCAATGATTTAGGGGTTTTGAGCCAAGAAATTATGAAATCAATACCAAACTAGAAGAGATTTTACCTTAGATTGTAGTAAGATTCAATTTCACAAGTTGGTTAAGCTCTAATTCAACCCACAAGAATTACTTAAAAGATTTCACACTTCATTAGGGTTTGAAGATTAAGACAGAGGCATAAAATGGCCAAAATTTTAGAGAAAACAACCTTTAAATAAGCTTTCCCAGCCCTCAGGTCTCGTGGTTGGGCCACCCGCTTAGCAGTGGTTGCGGCACCACAGTCGCACCTTAGCCATCGCAGTCACAATATCTCAGTCAACACAAGGCATGGCTGAAGCTTTAAACTTGGTTCTGAGCTTTGACCAATGCCTCGAGATACATTCGGGGTCCATTTCGAACAAACAAGATATGTAACCCTATAGTCTTTGACATTCAAGATGCGTTGGCAAAGTCAGATTTTGCATACGAGGCTATTTCACCAAGGTTTTTTCTTAGTGGTCAATTAGGAAGAACAAAGACTTCAAATTTAGGAAATGGTTCAAGGAACCAAACGAACCGCCAGGTAACTGATCTATCAGTCCCAATAAGTCACTAAAGACTTAGGCGGCTATGGAGAAGCTCTATTAGTGAAAATAAGCAAAAACATGATAAATGACCTGAAGGGTCATTACAACATCCACTACTAAGGAACTTTAGTCCCTGAAAGTTAGAGAAAAGCAAGTACCTAAAGTCTAGAACAAGTGCAGATATTGGGCCCGCATCTCAATTTTGACCTCCCAAGTAGCCTCCTCTACGGCTGATGCCTTCAATAAACCTTGACCACTGGAATCTCCCTAGTATGCAGTCACCTCATATCACTAGCAAAAATAAGCACGGGCTCCACCACAAAGGTCAACTAATCGTCCAACTGGATCGAGCCTCACCTAAGCACATAAGAAGGATCGGGAATATACTTCCACAGCATGGAGACATAGAAAATTGGATGAACAGCAGCGAAGTTTGAGGTAAAGACAACTCATAGGCCACCTCACCAACTACTCAGAGAATCTCAAAAGAACCAACATAGCTAGGGCTAAGCTTACCCTTCCTCCAAATCTCATGATACCTCTTATAGGTGAAACTCGAAGGAACGCACGGTCACCAACTTCAAATCTTGAGGCATGGATTCTACGGTCGGCATAGGCCTTCTACCTACTCTAAGCCTCTCTCAATCTATCCTGAATCACCCTGACCCTATCCAATGAGTCCTGAAGAAAATTTGTACCATAGGGCCTGACCTTGGAAGTCTCAAACCATCTAATAGAGAAACGACACCGCCTACTATATAATGCCTCATAAGGAGCTATCTCAATACTCGAATGATAACTATTATTGTAGGTAAACTCTGTCAATAGTAAGTGCTGATCCTACTGACCTCCAAAGTCCATAACACAAGCTCAGAGCATATCTTCAAGCACCTAAATAGTCCACTCAAATTGACCATCCATCTGTAGATGAAAGGATGTACTCAAATACACTTGAGTACCCAACTCCTTTTAAACTGGTCTCCAAAGTCTCAAAGTAAACACAGAACTACAATCTGATTTGATATACATAGGGACCCCATGCAAACAAACTATCTCCCAAGCATAAATCTGCTCTAATCTCTCAGCAATGAAGGTCATTTGAATATGAATAAAATGAGTCAACTTGGTCAAACAATCCACAATAACCAAAATACCATTGTGACCACGGGAAGTACGAGGCAAGCCACTAATGAAATCCATGATAATCCTTTCCCATTTCCACTCAAGAATGGGCAATCTCTGACTCAATCCACCTGGATGCCGATTCTTAGCCTTAACCTACTGAAAACATAGGAAATGAGTTACAAAGTCTGCCACATCCTTCTTTATACTGTCCCACTGGTACAACTACCTCAAATCTCTATACATCTTGGTTGGACTGGGATAAATAGAATTTCTAGAATTATGAGCCTCATGCAGAATCGACTGAATCAAGTTATCAAGTTGGGGTACAAAAATACGACCCTGAAATCTCAAGATACCCTCTGAATCAATGGTGTGTCTACCTGACTTACCACTCACCACTCAATCACGAAGAAGGCATAACTTACTATCCTCAAACTGACGGTCATGAATCTGCTTAAACAAGAGAACCGCGCCTCCACATAAGCCAAAATCCTCGCAAGATCTAAAATATCAAGGCAAACTATCAAATTAGATAAGGACTAGATATCCCATGCCAAAGGCCTCAGAGAAATTGAAATAAAAGCCAAACTACCCATACTCACTGCCTTTCGACTCAAGGCATCCGCCACAATATTCGCCTTACCAGAATGATACAAGATAGTCATATCGTAGTCCTTTAGCTACTTCATCCACCTATGTTAGCGGGCATTAAGCTTCCGCTGGCTCATAAGATGCTAAAGACTACGATGATCGGTGAAAATCTCATAATTCCCACCATACAAGTAATACCTCCAAATCTTGAGCGTGAAAACTACCGCCGCTAACTCCAAATCATGAGTGGGGATGTTACGCTCATACACCTTAAGTTTTCTAGAAGCATAGGAAATAACATGAACCCACTACATCACCAGCATCAGAAGCATCACAAAACATAGTAAATCCCTTGCCCTCAACTGGAAGAGCTAATACTGAGGATGAAGTGAGACAATCCTTGAGCTTTTCAAACCTCAACTCACACTCTTCAGATCGTCATAGGGGTTGATAAGGTAGCAAAGCTCTCAACAAAGTGCCTATAATAACTAGCCAAACTGATAAAACTGTGAACCTTAGTCAGAGATGTAGGTCTATCCCAATCACGAATCATAAAAATCTTAGACAGATCTACCATAATACCCTCCTTGGACACCACGTGTCTGAGAAAAGATACTGACTCAAGACAAAATTCACACATGGAGAACTTGGCAAAAATCATATGCTCTCTCAAAACCAGGATCATAATCCTAAAATACTGCACCTGCTCCTCACTACTTCTCGAAAACACAAGGATATCATTAATGAACATAATAACAAAGGAGTCTAGATAAGGTCTGAACACACGATTCATCAAGTCCATAAATGCAGTTGGGGTATTAGTCAGCCTAAAAGACATTACCAAAAACTCAAAGTAACCATAACGGGTCCTAAAGGCTATTTTCTTGATGTCCTCAGCCCAAATCCTCAACTGATGATAACCGAACCTCAAATCTATCTTAGAGAATATAGCTGCGCCCTCAAGCTGATCAAACAAATCATCAATGCGAGGCATAGGATAAAACTTCTTCACCATCACCTTATTAAGTTATCTATAATTAATACACATCTGCATTGAACCATCTTTCTTCTTTACAAACAAAATAGAGGCTCCCCACGGGGACACACTCGATCTAATGAACCCTTTGCCAAGAAAATCCTGGAGCTGAGAATTCAGCTTCTTAAGCTTTGTCGAAGCCATATGATAAGGTGCCATAGAAATAAGTCCATTACCAAGCTCGAGGTCAATAGAAAACTCAATCTCACAATCAGGAGGGATACCAAGTAGATCGTCAAAAATACATCAGGAAACTCAGACATAATAGGAACAGAGTCAAGCAATGGACTCTCTACATGGGTATCATATACATAGGTGAGATAAGATATGCAACCCCTCAACATAAGCTATCTATCACAAACGTAAAAAATAATCCCTATCGTCTCGCGGCTAATCGCTCCCTACCATACGACTGAGGGTACATCAAGCATGGCTAAAGTAACGCACTTACTAAAATAATCCATAACCGTATGATAGTGGGATAACCATTTCATGCCCAGAATCACATCAAAATCCAATATATCTAGAATAATAAGATCAGCATAAGTATCAACATCACTAACTATCATGATACATGATTTGAATACCCAATCCACTACTAAAAAATCACCTACGGGAGTAAATACATGTAATGGCATAGATAATAAATCACTTAAAAACTCCAACCGTGGTGTATAATAAGTAGATATATAAGAATAAGTGGATCCAGGATTAAATAAAGCAAGAGCCGACTTACGGCATACCAAAATTGCACGTATGACTACTGCATCTGAAGTCTCAGCCTCGAGCCTAGCAGGTACTGCATACAACTAACCTTGCCTGCTACCTGGCTAGGCACCTGAATGACCACATGCCTTTCCTACTTGAGTACCACCTCGAGCACCCTGGTAGCTACCTCTACGACCTCGTGCACCACCCCTACCTGAGGGATAAACTTCCTAATGGAAGCAGCTCCCTAGGCTGAAACAACCATCATTCCTTGACTAGGGAACTCTCTAGAGAAATGAATAGAAAGTCCACAAGTAAAATAAGACTCACCATACAAAACATAACTCATAAATCCAATTGATCTGGCATAACTACCACGCCTAGCATGGCCTATAGATGAACCCTTCACAGATTGATCACCGCCCCTACTAGGGCACCAACTAGAAATAAATTGATCCCTACTAGCTGCCTAAATATCTACTTACACTGGTTGACTAATCTGACCCTGAGGTTGAAAAGATGGACGTGGTGGATGTCCAGTATAAGGAATACCACTTCTGAATTCGAAACTACTATGGCTCTCACCAAATTATCCCTAATACTTGGGCCTCTTATCACGGCCCTTATGTTGTATGTCCTCCATCACTCTAGCATAATTAGCAACCTTAGCAAAGGTCCTACCAGTTGCAACAAAACATTGAGTAGCCATCCAAATAGGAAGCCTCAATCTTCTCAAAAAGCAGCGAACTCTCTCATACTCAGTATCCAATATAAAAATTACATGCCTAGCTAACTCATAAAAATAAGCCTAATAATCAGTAACTATCATAGAACCCTGCTCCAACCTAGATAACTAATCTCTCAAACAATCTCTGAGGCTACATGGCATAAACTTCTCCAATAATATCTCAGAAAACTGAGCCCAAGAGATAGAGGAAGATCCAACTAGTCTAGAACTCATAAAACCCTTCCACCGGTGTCTAGCAAAAAAGTCCAACTTAAATATGGTGTAGTCCATACCACGAATATCAATAAGGCCTAACCCATGAATCCTATCCTCACAAAAAGTTAGAAACTCAAATGCATCCTTTCCAGGAGCACCAGCAAATCTAGGTAGAACCAATCTCAATAACCTACCCAGGGTCTTTTATTCCTCAGCAGACATAGCAGGCTGGGTCATAAATAGCTAAACAATTGTCGGCTGTACAATAGTCAAAATTGGAGGAACCTCAACTCTAGGAGCTACAGTTGTAGGCTGCACTCCTACTCTATAAGACTGCAAACTATCAATAATACCTAATAGTTGAACTAAATCATCCCTAAGAAAAGAAGAAGGGATGAATCTTAATGGAGACTGGGCTGGTCCCTAGCCCACCGCTGGCTGAGGCAGAGGAGTCTCTGCCTTGGATTCAGGAATATAATCCTGGGAAAGTACACCCTGATCCTTAACTAGGGATAAATCATGAGTCTAGGTCTCGAGACCCTTCTCACGTATCATTGAAGCATATTTACTGGAATTTACAAAAGAGTAAAGTCAACAAAATATCCTAAAAACAAACTCAGACTCTTAGCACGATATGAGCAAAATAAGTGAAGGACTCCTAAGAATGTCTCATAGCCTCCCAAAGATAGGAAACGAACATCAACGTTCTAATCTGCAGGACTCTATTAGACATTAGCTCTTGTACCAATAATATCGGTGAAACCTAAGCTCTAATACTAATTTGTCACAACCCAATTTCTGAGTCATGATAGCACCTGCCATATTCTATTAGTAGGTAAGCTGATATCGTAACCTGGAGCTAATGCAATGTGTTTCCCTAGTAAAAATGTTCAACAGGGATCCTATATAAGGATACAATACATAAACAACAATTTTTGACAATTAAAGACAATCAATACCCAAACACAAACCCTATGACCTAATAATATTAAATACAAAAGTTTCTAAACTTGACAATAGGAACTTACAATCTCAAAGTCTAAACTGTCTTTGATAGTCTCATACATTTATCTCAAATGCAAAATACAAATAAAGATAGAGGGAACCTCGAGCTCCAAGAGCTCACCTTATCTCCAAATAGTCAACTCGGCCTGAAATAGCTCAATGATGGCAACTAGAACCTGGGACTACACCAAAAAGGTACAAAAGTGTAGTATGAGTTCCAAAACACGGGTAGTCAGTAGGCATCATTGACTAACTGAGATAAATTGTAATATAAAGACGATATAAAGTAAGACAATAACATAAAGTTAAGGTATAGGATCGAAGCTGAATCTCATCCAATATCACTGTAATAATATCTATACTACTAAGGCAATAGCATGACATACTATATCAATATACTCCATAATCACCATACCAACTGAGTATTATTTTGGAATGTAAGGTCACATGTACAATAACCAGCATTTGTCTACCATAATTATCACACACCATCTTTAGAACACAAAGCACAAGAACTTACCACAATATCTCATACCGCCAGGAAGTAGACGAAAAAGAACACAACAAGGAACTCATCACGGTGTCCCATACCATCGGAGAGTACACCAAGGAAGACAACATAAGAACTCATCATGGCATCCCATACCACCAGAGATTACAACAAAATTTCAACCAAAAATAGTCAAAGTATAACTACTCAACCATTAACTAGAGCTGCGGGTAGAACAACCCCACCCTGGCTTATACCAAGGCCCACAATCATTATCCATACCAAATTTAATCACGACAAAACCAATATTGTTATATCATAATTATATAATTACTTATCCTCCAATTTTCCACTAAAATCCATGTAAGGTATAAACTAGTTAACCACTATTTCCATAAGCCACTACATTACAAGTCTTATACCTACTAGATATCAAATAGAGAAAATCTACAAGTTACCACTGCTATCAATTATTTGCCTTTCAGAAGTCCATTTTCTAGTTAGCACTCTCATTATTGAAGTCACCAACTAAGCCACCATGAAATTACATATAAGAAGTCAACCTAGTTATTAATCATGCAATACTAAGCCTATTATCATTAGGCATATTATAACCTTAAGGTTTAGTTCTCATATTTTATGCAAGTAAGGTCCAACAACTAGTTCACTAGACTTCTAATATTCAAGTTGTAGTCATTTATTAGAAATAACTAGTTATCATATGAGCCACTTAACTAGGAAAAATTCCATAACATAACCATTATTCCAAGTTGAATAGATTCTCTAGGTAAGCCTTTGGTTATACCCAAGGTTTCATAGACCAATTAGCCTTAACCTATTAATAGGCATAAGTTACTTCTGGTTACCAATTAGAGTCAACAAGAGTCACATCTCTTATTTAGTGAATAAGGACAAAGAATAAATAACCATTTACCAAACGAGACATCATGTCACATGTATATAAGCAGTTTGGCCCCACATGACCGTACCTCTTAAGTATCAATGCATTTATGTAAATTTGCCCCACACAGCATCATAATATCTTTACCTTTTTCGAATTTACCAGGTATCAACATATCTTCCAGATTCATCGGGTATCAATCACAATATCAACATATCATATGGATTCACCGAGTATCAATATAACATCAACATATCGTCCAGATTCATCGGGTATCATATAACATCATCACCTTTTCCAGATTTACTAGGTATCAACATCATATCAACATATCCTTTAGATTCACTAGGCAACATCATAACATCCTCATATCCTCCGAATTCACCAACAACATCGTACATCATTACCTCTTCTAAATTTATTGGATATTATCATCAAATCAACACATCATCTGGATTCACCAGGCATCATCATACCATTTTACATTTCTCAAGGAAACAATTTACATACATGTATATAGCCAAATTAATAATCAAATACAAGCTTAAAATTATAGAGTAATAAGGATATAAGAGAACATGTATCATCCTACTTTGCTATTAAGCATTACCACATAACATGAGCATGAGAATGAGTATCCATATGATATATACAATTATTACTTTCACAAGGCAATCCATATAATGACCACTAAATAATCCACCAAGTATACGTAAACCAACCATTATCCACATATATAGCCCAACAACCGGGATTTAACCATTAATAATCTCACCAATATAATTTTGACATTCATCTAGTATTTAGGTCTCTAAGGGGTTTCATAGTTCAAAATTAAGGTGGGTCAAGTCCCACTCCTAAATTCCAAGAATGTCAAAGTCCACCATCACAAGTCTAACATCTACCCGAATTAGGCTAAGCTGACTAAATCATATTATAATGGCTTACCAATCCTTGCTAATCCTATCATGGAAATCTTCTTCAAGTATTTCTCCTAAGTCAACCCGACACCAAGGTCATTTCCTAACAAAGAACTAGAAATGTCAACATACTCCTAAGGTTAGGGAGCAACTTCATTCTTATCTATTAGAGCAACTAGAGTATTATCATACAGTTCTTGAGACTACAAGTAGACTATCCAAGGTTCTAGGCTAAGGGTCAAGCACCACACCTTGAAAGTTCAATAATCTATACAAAACAACTAATCCCAATTATCACCATTCGACCATTTAATATCTAAGCCCCACCCAATCTTACAAGATATCGATAATTTTAATACAATCAAGATCAATCTAATTACAAAAAATCCTAACCTACCTTGAGTCCAAGTAACTCATGAATCAATAAGTTTTTCCTTTCCTTTTTTTGAATCTTTCTTTTCTATGAGCAAAGCTATCGACAATATAATCTAAGCATTATAATAAGAATGGCAATACCCATTATGGCACCATTATGCAATGGGTTCAAAAGGACACCAAACCTCAAAGTGGGTTTCACCTTTGGAAATAAGTTTCCAAGACTAACCCATTGTTCAACTATATTTAAGGAGTTATAACCCTCAAGGAATTTGAGTTAATTAATCAAATTTGGGGATATACTTGAACCTCAATGATATAGGGGTTTTAAGTCAAGAAATCTTGAAATCAATACCAAACTAGAAGAGATTTTACCTTAGATTATAGCAAGATTCAATTTCACAAGTTGGTTAAGCTCCAATTCAACCCACAAGACTTAAAAGATTTCACACACTATCAGGGTTCGTAGGCTAAGAGGGAGGCACAAATTGGCCAAAATTTTAGAGAAAAAAACCTTCAAATAGGCTTGCCCAACCCTTAGGTCTCACGGTCATGCCACCCACCTAGACACGATTACAGCACTATAGTTGTACCTTAGCCATTATGGTCGCAGCATCTCGATCGACACAAGGTATGGCTGAAGCTTGGAATTTAGTTTCGAGCTTCGGCCAGTGCCTCGAGATGTATTTGGGGTCTGTTTCAAACAAATAAGATATGTAACCCCATAGTTTTTGATGTTTCAGATGCGTTGCAAAATTTAGATTTTATGTACAAGGCTGTTTCACCAACATTTTCACTTAGTGGTCAATTAGGACCAATAAAGACTTTAAATTAGGGAAGTGGTTCAAGAAACCAAATAAACTACCAGGTAACTGATCTGTTAGTTCTGGCAAGTCACTGATGACTTGATGTGGCTATGGATAAGTTCTATTAGAGAAAATAAGCAAGAATACAAAAAATGTCCTGAAGGGTCATTACAGGTTCCTTCTTGTGTTATAACTATTGAGCTATACAATCCAGGCTAAAGTTTTAATATGTATGTTAAGCCTTGTTCCCTATCTTGGCATGTGAAGTATATATGCATTTGCATTCGATTATGTTCATTTAGTTTGAATGATTTTAAACTGGTTATCATGACATTATGTTATCCTTATCCCTAGTTACATGTGAGCATTCATCCTACTAACCATCTTTAGATTTTGCATCCCCATGCGATATAGGAACTAGTCATACTTCTACTTTTCTTGCTTAGTGATTAGGATTTGGGAGTAGCTCGTGAGTTGACATTGAAGGAGTGAGCTTCCATATATTAAAAGACTATAGCTCATGTTTTGGTCTCTTATATCTCAGACCGTTTATACTTTTTTGGTTATAGTTGGGGGTTTATCCCAATACATTATTGATATTTAGTTTAGGTAGAGGCTTTATTTGGACTACTATGGATATTGGGCAATGTCGGTAGTTATTTGACCAATTATCAGTTATCGGTTGTAGACTTGTTTTGAATTTCCTTAAGCTTGTTGCATGCTATCTTTTTATATATTAAAAATTCATCTATCATAGGGGAATATTGTGTTTGGTCTAGTTAGGTACAGGGGGTGATCTTTGGTTCACGTGGGACTTGAGATACCCATCACATATAGGCCCTAGTTTGGGTTATGACAAAGATGGTATTAGAGCCCAGGTTTGGTATAATTGGGTGTCCAACAAAGTAATGTCAAGTAAAGTCTTTTTTATATGTATGTAGTGTGTTATTCTTATAAGGGAAAGGCTATAAGGCATTTAGGAATGTTTCCCTTTCTCATTTTTCTATTTCGATCTATAGAGTCTAAGTCTTGAATCACCTCTAATTCTCTTTTATTCGCCTTTCATATCGTACATCCAAGAAGATCTGATATCCTGTTAGGACTCTTCAGTCCAATCTAAGGACAATGTGGATAGAGCTCGTCCTACTCCAGAAGTTTAGACTCAGTCTAGGCTCGCTACTTTTGATTGCCCTGATGGAGATCCATCGGTTCCCCCTATCCATCCTCAGGCACCACAAGTTGATGTGTCTAATACTGAGTTTTGTCAGTTAATTAATTTGCTTACTCAGTTGGTAGCCTTCCATACTGAGCGTGTTGCTTCTATTTCTCCATCCTCCGAGGCCACTAAAGTTGGCCAATTTATGAGGTTGGGTCCTCCTACTTTCACTATTTTTAAGATTGAGAAAGATCCTTAAAACTTTATTGATACAGAAAAGATTTTTCATATGATATTTGCTACCGATGTGGAGATTCTAAGTTTGTATATTCTCAACTAAAAGATGTAGCATACCAATGGTATGAGAAGTGGGACCAGTCTAGGAGAGATAATGTTGATTTTACTATATAGGATGATTTCTCTAGTACTTTCTTTGATCTTTTCTTTCCTCAGAAGTTGAAGGAGGAAAAAGACGAGGAATTTATAAATCTAAAGTAATGCAGGTATTTATAAGATGTATGCCATGAATTTTTATCAGCTGTTACATTATACTCCTGAGTTGGTGTCTAGCATAAGGGATAAAATAAGAAAGTTTACCCCTGGTTGTCCCATGAGTTGATCTTAGAGAACAAGGCTACCTTATTGAACAAGGATATGGACATTCTAGACTTGTAGTGTATATGTAACAAGTAAAAGAAGAAAAGAAGAAGCAAGCAAAAATGAGTGAAAGGCAAAGTAAGAAGTTTCTCTACTTAGATCAGGGTAGAGGTTATCAGCAGAGTGGTAGAGATGGCAAAAAATAGTCTAAGAAGAAGTTGAGAAATTTTGGTTCCCACTCTACGGCTAGTGCTCCTTATCCAAAGCCATCTAGTGATCATCATTCTCAGTATAACAGTGGGTATAGATCACCAGGAGCCCAGCCTTAGGCTAGTGGGAATAAGGTACATTATATTTTTTATGGTCAGGTGGTCAGGTGCATCGTGGTTTTTCAAAAGAATGGAGGAATAAGTTTTTTAAGTGTGGTAAGATTGGTCATATATAGATGAATTATCCTTTCAATTTTGCTTCTGGGGAATATATAATTCCTGTGGCTACTTTATTTACTCTTATACAAAAAGGTGCTACTTTTTCTTCTGGCTCTGGTACTAGTTTGAACTATCTAATGCTCTTTCCACTCACCAAGATTTTGAGGCTTCCCCTATTATTACTACTGGTATGATCAAACTCTTTTTTGGTAATATATATTATTTAGTTTATCTAGGGTTTACTCTTTCTTATGTGACCCCTTATGTGGCTAGCCATTTTGGTTTTGATCTTGAATATATTGGACCCTTTCTCTATGCCAACCCTGATGGGTGATTCCATTATGGGTAAAAGGGTCTATAGAAGTTGTATAATGTCAATCTATGGTATAGAGAACTTGGTAGATCTAACAGAGTTGGACATGTTAAATTTAGATGTAATTTTGAGGATGGATTGGTTCCATTAGTTCTATGTGTCTCTTGATTGTCGGACCCAAAGGGTCAATTTCTATTTCCTAAATGAGTCGGTAATTGAGTGGAAAGGTAGTTCCCTGGTGCCCAAGGAAAGGTTCATTTCGTATCTTAGAGCCTAGAAATTGGTTTCTAAAGGGTTCCTTATGTGAAAGATTCTAGATCCAAAGGTCCTTCTTTCCAGACTATCCCTGTGGTTTGTGAATTTCTTGAGGTTTTTCCTGATGATTTTCCTGGTGTTTCTCCTGATAGGGAAATTGATTTTGGGATTGATCGTATTCTGGACACTCGTCCTATTTCTATACCTCCTTAAAAAATGGCTCCAACTGAGTTGAAAGAACTCAAGGAGTAGTTGTTATATCTTCTTGACAAGGGTTTTATCCACCCTAGTGTGTCTCCATGGGGTGCTCCAGTTCTTTACGTGCATAAAAAGGATGGGTCCATTCGAATGTGTATTGATTATCGCCAATTGAATAAGGTAATCGAGAATAATAAGTATCCCCTTTCGATAATTGATGACTTGTTTAATAAGCTCCAGGGTGCTAAGTTCTTTTCTAAGATTGATCTTCAATCGGGTTACCATCAGTTAAAGATTAGGGAGGTAGATATCCCTAAGACTGATTTTAGAACCCGATATGTTCATTTTGATTTTTTGGTTAGGTCTTTTGGTTTGATCAATACCCCATCCCCATTTATGGATCTTATAAGTTGGGTTTTTCGTTAGTTTTTGGATTTATTTATGATTGTATTTATTGATGATATTTTGGTATATTTAAAAACTGAGGCGAGTCATGTCGATCACCTCCATCTAGTGTTGCAGACCCTTAAGAAGCAATAGTTGTATGCAAAATTTTCTAAGTGTGAGTTCTAATTGAATGTTGTGATCTATTTGGGTCATGTTGTTTCTAGTGAAGAGATCATGGTATATCCACAGAAATTTGTGGTGGTTAAGAAGGGTCCTAGACCTGCGGCTCCATCTGGCATTGAGAGTTTCTTTGGTTTAGCCAGCTATTACAGAAGGTTTGGAGAGTTTCTCTTCTATTATTGTCCCGTTAACTAAATTGACCCTGAAGAAGGTAAAGTTCTTATGGTCTGATGCTTGTGAGGGTAGTTTCGAGAAGCTAAATGATGAGTTTACTTCGACTCCAGTCTTGACTCTTCCTAAGGGTACTAATAGTTTTGTTGTCTATTGTGATACGTCGCGGGTGGGACAAGGTTGTGTGTTAATGCAGCATAAAAATATGGTTGTAACGACCTGGGACTACACCCTAGTCGTCACACGGTGATCACAGTCTCGAGGGACCACAAGCTACCCCATGAGCTAGTACCTACTATGAGCACTGAATAACATAATCATAAATGTGGAAGAATACCAAAATGCCATAATGTTTTAATAATGAAACGACTACTAAATTTTGAATCTGGCATAATACTGAAATCTGAATAATCTGAATAGCTAACTATAGTATCTGAAAAGCCTCTAAACTGAATACTGTGTGTTGATGGGATAGGCCCTAAACTAACTCTACTAATTACTGAGATAAAGACATGAAGTAGTATAATTTTGGCTTAAATGATGAGGACTCACCACTTCTAATGTACTGTTGATGATCTGAGGGACTAAGTGCAATTCGGGAACTGAGAGTCAGCACCTATGATATGATACGCCATAGTGCAAAATAAAAGGTATGCAATCAGTACTTTGAATATACTGGTATACTAAATGAGGCAGGTTGATATGCATGGTTTCATGAACAGAACTAATAGTTAACTGGGTATGCATGTAAAGCATAGAGTACTGAATAAAGAGCGTGGAATTTGTAGATACCGAAAATGCATGAAAGTCTGTAACTACTAAGAAAGCATGGACGAGCATATAACATGAATTGAGTAAAAATCTATAAACTAAAATACTAAAATGACTGAAATTTGTATGCTTTTGTCAAAAAACACTAAGTTTGAATAACTAAACTGAGATTGTAACTGAGACTATATCTGAGACTGTGGGAGGTATCACCTAACCAATATTCCCCAATTTGAGCTAATCGGGGTCCAACCTGTAACCCCAGTAGGAAGGGCATTAATATCGTGCTACGAGTACTAACGATGGTTGTATGGATCCACTAAACTGATATAATGTCCAATGGACTAAGGGTGTCAAGACTGACCTGACGGGTGATCTTTGCGAGATAGTCAAGCCTAATCCGACGGGTGACTTCTCATACCCTACGTTGGGTACGTAGTTTTGGAGCATAGGGACTGCTACTAACGACTCTACCTATCTGGCAGGGAAGCCACCATCCCTACACTCTCTCGGTGCTAAATCCTACTCCCAACTAAAAGACACTGAATACTAGACTGTTCTGAGTTTAACTAACTGATATTTGACTATTCTGAAGTGCTCATAGTATATTCTAAAGACTGTTCTATAATGTATTGAGACAAGACTAAATAAATAGCTATGGATTTCGGGTATTCAATACCCCCAGGACTCAAACAATTATATTAAAATGACACTAAAACTTGGAGATCAAAACATGAAGGCTCTTAGTAAACAAATCACTCTTATAGGCATTTTATCAAACACTTGTATTTCATGGATTAAAACAGTCATAAAAATGTCATGAAACTTGTAAAAATAGCATGAATTCAACATAATAGATCTAAATCATGGTTTAATTCAATAAATAATAATATTAAAATATGAAGGATTGAATAATAACAATAATTTCATGGTAACATGGTATAAAATAATAGTTCATGGAGATTTATGGGCGAAATCACAATTTAAAACATAATAACCTGAAAATATGATAACTTGGTGATTAAAATAGGTTACTTAGGCTCCATGGATGAAAGGAATCCATGAATGAACATCTAACATACCTTAATTGATGGATTTCTTGAAGTTCTTGGTGAATTCTTGAGGATTGGCCTTGAATTTGAAAGCTAGGGTTCCTGATTGGGAGAGAATTTTCTTTGATTTGGGGGAAAAGTTATTAAAATAATGAAATAATGAGTTAATCATGGTGAATTTTGTATTAAAGGCTGACTGGGGTAAGAGGGAAAAGACTGCAATACCCTCAGATTTAAAACTCAAAATTACTAAAAATTTCGCAATTTTTTGAGTTAGCGCGATGCAGCGCTATCGCACTGTGTCACTGGAATTGGAAAATTGGGAACTGAGCGCTTGGCGCAACACAGAGGAATCGCGGTGCCCTTTTGATTTTGAAATTAACCCTTGGCGCAACGCACCATTATCGCGACAGAACACTGGAAAAGGACAGTTGGGATTTTGGCTGACGGCACTACGCGGTGGTTTCATAGAGCTTCACTAGAAATTTACAAGTGTCATTTATGCTGGCTCCGTGATGCGCTAAGGGTTAAAATGTTGGTGTTTAACAACTGAGACTTAAAATCGCCATAACTTCTTACCCGGTTATCCGATTTGGGCGAATTTTATATTGTTGGAAAGATAATTCAATTTCCTACTCAATGGCAGGCACTAAACTGTAAAATAATAAGTGTTTCAAAAAATTTATATGAATACTCATGTATTGGGGCTTAGATTATGCTAGGGAAATATAGGGTGTTACAATATCTCCCCTTTGGGATCATTCACCCTCGAATGAGACTGGTTAAGCTGAGGAAAAATTGACGGACTAAGCTTACACACTAAACATGCATATCTGATGCATGGGATGCATGATTGAACTGACTCATTAATCCACGACTGACATGAACATGATGTCCAACTAAAACTGAGTATGATAGAGAAAAATCTTAAGAAAATTTGGTACCTTATACTGAATATGGATTCGCAAAGAAAATATGAGGGTACTTCGTTTGCATATCTACCTCTGCTTTCCTAGTGGCTCCCTCAATGGACTAATTCTGCCAAAGAACTTTGACTAATGGAACTTCTTTGTTCCTTAGACTACAAACTTGATGATTAAGAATTTCGATTGGAACTTCCTCAAAGGAAAGACTGTTCTGAATATCTGTACTTTCTAAGGGAAAAACTACTGCTGGATCACCAATACATTTTTCAACAACGAGACATGGAACACTAGGTGTACAAAGGCTAAATCTAAAGGCAACTCAAGCTCGTAAGCTACCTTTTCATAATGACAGAGAATTCTGAAGGGACCAACATATCGAGGACTGAGTTTCCCTTTCTTTCCTAACCTCTTCACTCTTTTCATGGGAGAGATTTTCAAGTATACAAAATCACCAACCTCAAACTCAAGATTCTTTCTCCTTACATCAGCATATAATTTTTGTTAGCTCTGGGCAGCCCTAAGTCTTTCTCTGATCAACTGAACCTTGTCTAATTCATCAAACACCAAGTTAGGCCCTACTACTTGGCCTTACCTACTTCAAACCAACCAATTGGAGATCTACATCTCCTACCATATAGAGATTAATAAAGAGCCATCTGGATACTAGAATGATAGTTGTTATTGTATAAGAATTCAATCAAAGAAAAATGGTCATCCCAACTACCCTTGAAATTAACAACGCATGCTCTCAGTATATCTTCTAGAGTCTGAATGGTCCTTTCTGCTTGACCATCTATTTAAGGGTGGAAGGTTGTACTGAGATGGACTTGGGTACCAAGACCATTTTGGAATGCTTTCCAGAAATAAGAGGTAAACTAGGTACCTCTATCTGAGGTGATAGATAAGGGAATACTATACAACCTGACCAACTCTCTGAGATAGAGTTTGGCATAGTCCTCAACTGAATAAGAGGTATAGACTAGCAAGAAATAAGTTGATTTGGTCATCCTGTCTACGATAACCCATAAAGAATCAAACTGATGACGGGTACAATGCAAACCTGTCACAAAATCCATGTTCACTTCCACCCACTTCCAAGTGAGAAGACTGAACTCCTGCATAGACAAACTAGGTTTCTGGTGCTCAATCTTAAATTGCTGGCATGTAGAGCACTTACCTACATACTCTGCAATATCTTTCTTCATCTCACTTCACCAATAGATCTTCCACAAATTGTGGTACATCTTAGTAGCCCCTGGATGAATAGAGTAACGCGCACCATGGGCTTCTGCAAGAATTCATTGCCTTAAAACATCTACACCGGGAACACATAATCTACCTTGACAACGCAAAACACCATCTCCCCCTGGGGAGAAAACCTCAACTTTCTGGTCTCTGACTGATTCTTTTAACTTAACTAGACTGGGATCTCTATCCTTCTTTTCCTCTACCTCAAAAACCAGAGATGATTCTAAACTACTCTGCACCCATACACTACCTTCTACTGAATCAAGTAAACGAACACGTAGTCGGGCAAGCTGATGAACTTTCTAAACTAACTTCTTATTACCATCCCCAACATGAGCAACACAACCCATAGACAATCTACTAAGAGCATAAGCCACTACATTAGCCTTGCCCAGATGATACAGAACACTCATGTCATAATCCATCAATAACTCTAACTACCTTCTTTGATGCAGATTCAAATCTTTCTGAGAGAATACATACTAAAGGCTTTTGTGATCTGTGAACACATATTCATGCACCCCATATAAGTAATGCCTCCAAATTTTTAAGGCAAATACTACAGCTGCTAACTCAAGAGCATGAGTAGGGTAATTCTTCTCATGGGGTTTAAGCTATCTGGAGGCATAGGTTATGACCTTGCCTCTCTACATGAGAAAACAACCCAAACCTACTCTAGATGCATCACAGTATATAACTAAACTATTTGAACCATATGGTAGAGTTAAGACTGGGTCTGAGGTGAGTCGAGTCTTCAACTCCTGAAAACTCTTCTCGCAGGAATCTGACCACTGAAACTTAACTTTCTTCTGAGTCAATCTGTGCATAGGGGATGCAATAGAAAAAGCCCTTTAACAAACTGACAGTAATAGCCAGCTAAACCCAAGAAACTCCTGATATCTAATGGAGAGATAGGTCTAGTCCAGTTTCTCACTGCCTCGGTCTTTTGAGGATCAACTCTAATGCCATCACCAGAAATGATATGGTTAATTAAAGCTACTTATCTTAGCATAAATTCACACTTACTGAATTTAGTGAACAATTGGTGAGCTCTAAGGTCTGAAGCACTACTCTGAGGTGGTCTACATGCTCATTTTTGCTATGGGAGTAAAAAAGAATGTCATCAATGAAGACTATGTGAACATGTCCAAGTACTGCTTGAAAACTCTATTCATCAAGTCCATGAAGGATATTGGGGCATCGGTAAAACCAAAGGACATGACTAGAAATTCAAAGTGACCATACCCAGTTCGGAAAGCTATTTTCAGAATGTCTCATTCTCTAACCCTGAGTTGATGATAGCTTGATCTGAGGTCTATCTTTGAAAAATAGTTAGCACCCTAAAGTTCATCAAACAAGTCATCGATTCTAGGAAGTGGATATTTATTCTTAACTGTGACTTTGTTCAACTAATGGTAGTCTATGCACATTCTGAGAGAACCATCTATCTTATGCACGAGTAGAACAGGTGTGCCCCACGGGGAGATGTTGGGTATGATAAATCCCTTATTTAGGAGATCCTTTAACTGTTCTTTTAACTCCTTGAGTTCTACTGGAGCCATTCTATATGGAAGAATAGATATAGGTTGAGTGTCTGGGAGAAGGTCTATTCCAAAGTCGATTTCCCTTTCGAGAGAAAATCCAGACAGATCTTCAGGAAATACATCTGAGAATTCATTTACTACTGGAACTGACTCAAGAGTTGGAGTTTCTGTGTTAGAGTCTTTGACTCACATAAGATGTTAAATACACCTCTTCGATATAATTTTTCTCGTGCTAAGGTACGAAATCAATTGACCCCAAAGAGTTGTAGTACTACCCCTCCATTCAAGGACTGGTTCATTTGGAAACTAAAAATAAACTATCCTATTTCTACAATCAACTAAGGCATAGCATGAGTGGAGCTAATCTATGCTTAGAATGATATCAAAATCCATCATCTCTAACTTTACGAGATCAACTGAGGTAACTTTCTGAGATATTATGATCGAATAGTTCTTGTATACCAGTCTAGCTACAATGGAAATGCCTACTAGGGTAGACATTGAAAAGGGATCTGCTAGAGTTTCAGGACTTACTCCAAAGTTGATGGCTATAAATAGTGTTACAAAAGAAAGAGAAGCTTTAGGGTCTAGTAAAGCATAAACATGTAAATAAAAGACCTGTAACGTACTAGTAACTACGTCAGGAGAATTTTTCTAATCTTGGTGGGACTGAAAAGCATATAATTTATTCAGGCACTAACCACTGGTAGCACTAGAAGCGGCACCCTATTGAGTCGAGCGACCGGATAGAACTGACGACTGATGGGACTGGCCCTGTTGGCGCACATCCCTACCCTTCTAAAAAACTACCCAACACTCCTGAATCTAATAACCTGTCTTACCACACCAAATCATACGTCACTACCCGCTCTACACTCACCCTAATGGTGTCTGCCATACTTCTGACATAAAGGATTGGTATGAGCATTGCTAACACTAACCTGGGACTTAGAGCCTGGTACCCTATCTCTATCATTATTTTTGAATTTGGGTAATAGGTCACTAGCTAAAGAGGGTGCTGGGGCTGAAGACCTCTGATGAAACTAAGGATGATTACCACTTTCTGGCTTTGGCTGACTGAAATTAAAACTACCCATCCTAAATCTCTTATTTCCTCTCTCCCTCTATTTAATCTTCTATTCCTCAATTTGTTGAGCATGGACCATCAGCCTAGAAAAGTCCATCTCACTAATAAGCATTGTGGTCCTGCACTCCTTGACCATACTATCAGATACTCCAGACATAAACGTACTCATCTTGGACTTGTTATCAGCTACCACATGAGGAGCATACCTAGCTAACTGAGTAAACTTAAGGTAATACTCCCTCACACTCATGCTGCCTTGCCTTAAATTAATGAACACTAATACTTTGGCCTCTCTCAAATCCAATGGGAAGAATCTATCTAAGAAAGTTGTGACAAACTCTTTTCGTTCTAAAGCCCCTGCATCTACACCCTTATCAACTTTCCACTTCTTAAACCAAGTATGAGATACATCCTGCCATTAATAGGCAGCTAACTCAGCACTCTAACTAGCGTCACCCCCATAGCATCTATTACCTTCTGAACCATATCTAAGAATTTTTGTGGATCCTCTTCAGACTTGGATCCCATAAAAAAGGAAGGATTCATCCAAGTGAAATCCCAAATTTTGGTTGTAGTAGTATTGGCCACTGGTTTGGCTGGAACAGCAGCTAGTTGTTTATTTTATACTACTACTAAATTGGCTAGAGTAGTGAACACAACTTTGAATTCTGCATGAGAGACATGCTCGTCCAGAAGATCTGCCTAGATGGGCTGAGGGGCTGGCTAATTTCCTGTTCTTTTTCCATTCTTTTTGGGAGATATGTTCTATAAATAAAAGGAAAATTTGATTAGACAAAGAGTTTAACTTGAACTCATGCTCACTCGCACGATATGAATACAGAAAGAAGGGAAACTTTTCCTAAACGCCTTGTAGCCTCTCATCCATAAGTATGGCACGCTACATACCCATACATAAAACTCTACTCAATGTGACTTTCAGACTTCCTAGGACACTTTAAAACTTGAGGCTCTAATACCAAGTTTGTAACGACCCGGGACTACCCCCTAGTCATCACACGGTGCTTATAGTCCTGAGGGACTATAAGCTAACCCATGAGTTGGTACTTGCTATGAGCACTGAATAATATGATCATAAATACAGAAAAATACTGAAATACTATAAGGTTTTAATAATGAAACAACTACTAAATTATGAATCTAGCATAATACTGAAATCTGAATAATCTGAATAGCTAACTGTAGTATCTATAAAGCCTCTAAACTAAATACTATGTGTTGATGGGATAGGCCCCCAACTAACTCTACTAACAATTGAGATAAAGACATAAAGTAGTATAATCTATCCTTGGATAATAGGGACTCACCACTGCTACTCAACTGCTGATGATCTAAGAGACTAAGTGCAGTCTGGGAACTGAGTATCAGTATATATGATATGATACATCATAGCGCAAAAGATAAGGTATGCGATCAATACTTTGAATGTACTAGTATAATGAATGAGGTAGGCTAATATGCATGGTTATATGAATAGAACTAATAATTAACTGGATATGCATGTAAAGTATGGAGTACTGAATAAAGAGCATAGAATCTGTAGATACTGAAAATGCATGAAAGTCTGTAACTACTGAGGATGCATTACCGAGCATATAACATGAACTGAGTAAAAATCTACAAACTAAAATACTGAATAGACTAAAATTTGTATGCTTTGATCAAATAACACTAAGTCTAAATAACTAAACTGAGACTATAACTGAGACTATATCTGAGATTGTGGGAGGTATCACCTAACCAATATTCCCCAATTTGAGCTAATCAGGGTCCAACCTATAACCCTATTTGGAAGGGTGTAATATTATTCCATGAGTACTAATGATGGTTGAATGGATCCACTAAATTGATATAATGTCCAAAGGACTAAGGGTGTCAAGCCAGAACTGACGGGTGACCCCTGCGAGATAGTCAAGCCTAATCTGATGGGTGACCTCTCATACCCTATGTTGTCTATATAGTTCTGGAGTATAGGGACTGCCACTAATGACTCCTCCTATTTGGCGGGGAAGCCTCCATCCCTACACTCGCTCCGTGCTAAATCCTACTCCCAACTAAAAGACACTGAATACTAGACTGTTCTGAGTTTAACTAACTGATATTTGACTATTCTGAAGTGTTCATAGTATATTCTAAAAACTATTCAATAATGTACTGAGACTATACTAAATAAATAGCTATGGATTTTGGGTATTCAATACCCCCAGCACTCAAAACAATTATAGTAATATGACATTAAAACTTGGAGATCAAAACATGAAGGCTCTTAATATATAAATCACTCTTGTAGGCATTTTATCAAATACTTGTAGTTTATGGTTTAAAACAATCATAAGAATGTCATGGAACTTGTAAAACTAGCATGAATTCAACAAAATAGATCTAAATCATGGTTTAATTCAATAAATAATAATATTAAAACATGGAGGATTGAATAATAATAATAATTTTATGGTAACATGGTATAAAATCATAGTACATGGAGATTCATGGGTGAAATCATAATTTAAAACATAATAACTTAAAAATATTATAACTTGGTGATTAAAATGGGTTACTTGGGATCCATGGATGAAAGAAATCCATGGATGAACATCTAACATACCTTAATTGATGGATTTCTTGAAGTTCTTGGTGAATTCTTAAGGATTGGCCTTGAATTTGAAAGCTAGGGTTCTTGATTGGGAAAGAATTTTCTTTGATTTGGGGGAAAAGTTATTAAAATAATGAAATAATGGCTTAATTAGGGTGAATTTTATATTAAAGGTTTACTGGGGTGAGGGAAAAATAACTGTAATGCCCTCAAATTTACAACTCGAAATTACTAAAAAATTCCCAATTTTGTGAGTTGGTGCGATGCGGCGCTATCGCGCTGTATCACTGAAATTAGACAACTGGGCTCTGAAGGCTTGGTGAGACATGGAGGAATCGCGGTGCCCTTTTGATTCTAAAATTCACCCTTGGTGCGACGCGCTATTATCGCGATAGGACACTGGAAAAGGGCAGTTGGGATTTTGGCTAACGGGGCGATGTGGTGGTTTCACAAAGCTTCACTGAAAATTTACAATCATCATTTATGTTCGCTCCGTGATGTAAGGGTTAAAATGATGGTGTTTAACGACTGAAACTTAAAATTTCCATAACTTTTTACCCGGTTATCGGATTTGGGCGAACTTTATATCGTTGGAAAGCTAATTTAATTTCCTATGCAATGGTAGGCTCTAAATTGGAATATAATGAGTTTTTTTAAAAATTTTATATATGAATACTCATGTATTGGGACTTAGATTATGCTATGAAAATATGGGGTGTTTAAGTGGTTGATTATTCCTTTAGGTAGTTGAACATTCATGAGAAGAATTATCCAACTATTTTGAATTATTAGATATGGTATTAGCATTAAAGATTTGGTAGAACTATTTGTGTGGGGTCTATGTTGATATTTATTCTGATCATAAGATCCTGCAATATGTGTTCACTAAGAAGAGGTTAAATCTCAGTCAAATAAGATGGATTGAGTTACTCAAGGACTATGATATGAGTCATCACTATCATCCAGGTAAAGCTAACATAGTTGTTGAAGCTCTTAGCAGGTTGTCCATAGAAATCTTGTCTCATGTAGATAAGGAGAAATAAGATTTGGTGAAGGATATTTTCCATTTGGCTAATCTTGGATTTCATCTTTTAGGATCAGAAAGTAGTGGTATGATTACTCAAGAGGTACAAAAGTCATATCTTGGTGCTGAGGTAAAGAAAAAGTAGATGTTGGATCCTATCTTCATGCAATCAAGAATGATGCAAGTAGGAAGAAGGTGATGGTTTTTTGAGATTGGTGGTGATGGTATCATGCGGTACCAAGAAATATTATGTGTTCTCGATGTTGATGGGCTATGAGGTAGAATTTTGGCTAAAGTCCAAGAGTCATGTTATACTATTCATCTTGGTTCAACAAAAATGTATCATGATCTTAAGGAGATTTATTGGTGAAATACTATGAAGAAGGATGTGGCTAATTTTGTGATAAGTCCATACTAGATCAGCAAGTGAAGGTTGAGCACTTAAGACTCGATAGGTTAACTCAAGAGATTGAGCTGCCGGTGCGGAAATAGGAGATAATTAATATGGATTTTGTTACCAATATTTCATTATCTCTCCAGCAATTTGATATGATTTGTGTTATCATGGATAGGATGGCTAAGTCTTCTCAATTTATTCTGGTGAGGACTAATTTCTCTTTCTTTGATTAAGCCAGGTTGTTTATTGAGGTGATCATAAAGTTTCATGGTACTCTAGTCTCCATATTATTTTATTGGGGTACTCAATTCTCATCTCATTTTTGGAAAGGTAACCCTTAGTACCATTTTCCACCCCCATACGAATGGGCAAGCAGAAAGGATAATTCAAGTCTTAAAAGTTATGCTTTGGGATTATGTATTTAATTTCAGTGGTAGTTGGGTAGACCACTTGCCTCTTATAGAATTATTAGTATGGCTCCGTTTGAAGACTTATAAGGTAGGAGGTGTAGGTCTCCTATTGGGTGGTTTGAGGTCAGTAAAAATAAGTTATTTAGTCCTAATTTGGTTCACCAAGTCATGGAGAAGGTAAAGGTGATTTGGAATAGACTTAAGGCTACCCAAAGTCACCAAAAGTCCTATATGGATGTGAGGAAAAAGGATTTAGAGTTTAGTATTGGTGATTGGGTGTTCTTAAAGGTGTCTCTTATAAAGGTAGTGATGCGGTTTAGTAAGAAAGAGAAGCTCAGTCCTCATTATATTGGTCCGTACATAGTTTGAAGAAGGTTGGTAATACTGTATTTAAATTAGAGTTGCCTCCTTGTTAAGCTTCATTCATCCAGTGTTTCATGATTCAATATTGAGAAAGTGTGTGGGTGATCCCTCGATGGTTGTTCTATTGGAGGAGGTAGGTATTTTGAATTCTTTGTCTTACGAGGAAGGATGTGAATCAGAAAATCTGTCGGTTGCGGACAAAGGATGTGGCTTTGGTAAAAGTTCTTGGAGGAACCAAAAGGTTAAGGAAGCTACTTGGGAAACCGAGGAGGACATGATGTTTAAGCATCTATACTTGTTTCCCATTCTAAATAATCATTCTTAAGGTATGAGTATTCCTTAACATCTTTGTTTTCTAATTTTGTTAAAGGAAATTGTGATTTCCTATGTATCTTAGTTTTGTTTCTTTGTTAATCATAAGTGTGGTGGTGTTTGGAGTCAAATTGTGCTAATAAATGCCTTGTCCTATCATTCGAGGATGAATGATCCTAAAGGGGGATTGTGTAACATCCCGAGTTTTTGGTCTTTGAAATTATCTAAAATTTTATCGTCACTATCCTGAATATAACTCACTCTACGAGTCGTAGAGTGTGTTGATGATTCAAGTGACCCTAGTCGTAAGATGTCCAATGAATGACGTTTGAATTAGTGTCATGGGTATGACTTAGGTACATGAGTCTTATAAACCCATGATGATTCATTGGGATCAAATCGTAACTAAATCAAAAATTTAAGTGGTTAAGTTTTGCTGAGTACGAGTGGC
This sequence comes from Capsicum annuum, assembly GCF_002878395.1. NCBI lineage: Eukaryota > Viridiplantae > Streptophyta > Magnoliopsida > Solanales > Solanaceae > Capsicum > Capsicum annuum. The sequence continues at coordinate 173,849,453 of NC_061122.1, read as the reverse complement.
TTACTACACATCATAAAGACTTGTTACGAGCCATTGGATATAAATCGTAGGGTGTCCAGTGTTTATTCAATTAGGTTCTTTGTTGACTATACTGGACCTTATGAGTCATAGGGTCCTATTACGAGTCCTGTTTTTTAAGACGTAGGGATCAACAGAGTGTTAATGCATTCAAAACTGTCTTGGCTACGACTCAGGGTGATAAGTCGTAATGAGACTATATGAGTCATATAGTGACCCATAGTCACTGATGACAAAATTCTAGCTTTTAATTTAAGGGTAATTCATTCAATTCTCCTCTCACCCAATTAATACGCCACATCCACAAAGAACTTAAGTGGGTTATATCTCATCTTTAACGTGCTCAAACTTTTTCAAAAGCTCTTTCAAATTCTCTCAAGCAGCCATACTTAGGTTTGAATTCTTTCCATGAAATTTGGTATTTTAGACATGTTACTCTTCCCTCATTGTTGATTTGTCAAAAGCATATGTTTTAAAGTATTGTTCATGAGATATTGATGTTGGTTTTGAAAAAAAGGTTGGGGGTTTTGAATGCTTATTGTTGAACAATGGTTTCCCCTGGTTTATATATGATTATTCACGCTTCAAACATGGTTTTGAACTTGTTGGTGCATGGGTATGGTGACTGAACTAGGGAATTGTGACTTTCCCAAAACTTATGAATTTTGAAGTGGTTATAGCTCAACCCATATAGCGAAGTTGATTTTAGCTATGAGAAATATAGGAATTTGATCTGTTCTTAAACTATTGCATATTAGTTTTGAATTGAACCTGATGGGTTTTATAATTTCACAAACTATTTCAAAATTGAACCAAGGGGATTGTGAATTCCCTTAAGTAATGAAATTATTTTGGCATGTTGTTGTTACCTTGCAAGTGTAGTTTGTATGGAAATACTATCAATGTATGACTTCATGTGATATATGGTTCAATGAATAAGAAAGTATGATACATGTTTTAAATTGGGCTTAAAAGAGGGTTGTGTAGCTAAGTCATGAAAGTAGAGGTTTGAGTGACCGATACTAGAAATTGTGGTTGCCGATGCTAAGTCAAAATGACAAAGGAGGTTTGAGTCCTTAATATTATTATCATATGATTGGGAGGTTTGAGTCCCCCACATCTTATTACATTATTTGGTGCTTGTATCACTTTGATATATAGGGAGGTTCGAGTCCCCTGTAGTGCATATGTTGACCGTCTGGTTTGTGTGTCCACACGTACTTGGGCCCTACCAGCTGGGGAAGAATTTAGCCCATATAGTTCATGGGCGCCTTCTTATGTTATGACGGTTGAGCTACACAATCCAGGATACAGTTTTAAAGTGCAAGTTAAGCCTTGTTCCCTATACCAGCACGATAAGTATATATGTATATGCATTTGATTATGTGAATTTTGTTTTGAATGATTTTGAACAGTTGATCATTACATTATGTTATCCTTATTCCTGACTTACATGCTAGCGTTCACCCTGCTAACTGTCTTTGGACATAGGGATGATCATTACATTATGTTATCCTTATTTCTCAGTTATATGCTAGCGGTCACCCTGCTAACTGTCTTCGGACATTGTATCCCTACGCTATGCAGGAACTGGTTATACTTATATTCTCTAGCTTAGTGATTAGGATTCGAGATTAACTCATGAGTTGACATTGAATTGGTAAGATTTCATATATTGGAAGTCTGCATTTCATGTTTTGGTCTCTTATGTCTCAGATTGTCTAGACTTATTTTGGCTATAGTCGGGGACATGTCTTAGAATATTAATGTTATTCAATTTTGGTAGAGGCTTTCTTAGGACTACTGTAGATATTGGGCGGTGTCGGCCGGTTGTTTGTCCAGACATCAGTCGTCGGTTTGAGACTTGTTTTGAATTTTCATAAGCTTATTGAATGCTATTTTGGTATATGTTCGAAATTCATCCGACATTGGAGAATGTTATGTCTAGTTTGGTTAGGTGCAGGGGGTGATCTTCAATCCATGTGGTACTTGAGATACCCGCCACGGCCAGTCCTGGTTTGGCTCGTGACAAGGTATTACAAAATATCTTGTGGGCTCGTAGGTAAATCTCACCCTTTACATTATGAGTCTCATAGTGTCGCCTTATTGTCCCTTGTCTTTTATCCAAGTTTAACTATCCTCTTGTATGTTTCATGTTATTAGACGAGGGTTGATAGCCTTGAATCACTGTTGTAATCCCGTTTTACCAATCTCGATCTATCCTATAAAGATGATATCGAATGCAGGCTAGTTCTTAGAGTAAGTCACCATTAAGAAAGCAATTGATTTGAAAGAAATCACAATACACATGTAAATGATGATCTAGCTAAATCTCACATATCCCCTACTTCGTTAATTTGCCAGGGTTCCCACAACACTAGTTAAGAAAATTAGTTACTTATCGCTGTAAAGTAATCCATAGAGTTCTATGAAGAAGTCATCAAATTAATCTCACAATAATGAAGAGTAAAACTCAAAGTCTCTAATTGAATAATAAACCAAAAACTAAGAACGCGAGTATAAAGTGTGTAAGAATATGTCAAAGCGCATAAACTATTACAATAGGACCCTAAGGATATTTATAGAGTCTCAAAATAATAAAGGAAACCTAACCAAAAAGAATAGGAAAACTAAGTCGGTAGTGGTCACGTCTCTGGTAACGAGTCATTAGAACTCATAACAACTCGTTGGTTGCTTTTGTTGCTCTCTTTTGTCTTCAGTAGTCACGACTCGTTGTTAAACGTAATGAGTCATTTGCTAGGACTCATGATGACTTCAGTGAATTTTACCTTTCAGTACCATTTCTCCATGCTCAGAATGACTCCTCACCATGGGTCGTTATCTATCATCATGACTCGTAGGCTTTACTCATTTCCACTAAAACCTTAACTTATCAACCTTTAGGTCTTTTGGATAATGTGTTTAAAATGATTCACACTATGACACGTTGTCTCTCGTAATGAGTTAAAGTCAGTCTAACTTTGTTTCTAAAGTCAACCTCCCTCACTATTCACATAACGACTTGGGTCACGAGTCGTTATGTGACTAAACGACTCGTTGCACAATCAGCACTTATATTTTTCTAGAACTTTGCATCCATATATGACCATATCACTACCAACCTAATTTACCTGCAACATACACAAAACACATATCATATCCAAAAAAAAGGCCTAAGTATTTGCATAGTTTAACTATTTTAGTTATCGAAAGTGCCATGAAACCATGGCACATCCATAGAGACCCTAAGGGGTCTCTTGGTAGAGTGTATAAGAATAATGAAGAATATAATGTATTAGTAATGCTTGTATTAGTTATGCTTGTATTTGTTATATTTATATTGTTTCTTATACGTTGTTTGATTTGATGTATTAGAAATAATATATCTTACATAATTTCTATAAAAGCAATGCTTGTTTACTAAAATACCCTTCTTTGACTTTGTACACTTTTTTTGCAACAAATTTTTTTGCCATCTCAAACAAAATCAGTATTGTTGAACAGTATATAAAGGTTTAGGATTAATTGCAAGACCTTCATCTTTGAGCATGAAATGATACGCTGACAGATTAACATAGTTGAAAAAAATAAATATAAGATGTAAAATTAAGGAATAGTCTCAAGATTTTCTTAAATCATTTTAAAGACCCTCGAAGCAAAGCAAAAATATGTTAGAGTTATTTAAACCAACTATTCATTGTTGTAAAGTAAAATGGTGGGAAAAGGAATTGTAAAATATTTTGAGAAAAAACACTTTTGTAAATTAAAATGGTGGGAAAAGGAATTGTGAAATATTTTAAGAGGGCAATTGAGGGGTATTAAGATCATTTAATAAGTTAGTGCACGTGTTTAAAGTCTTTGTATTACTAATATATAGAAAATAGTGTGTAATACTAATACACACCTCAATACACAATAGTGTATATAAATAACGCTTGCATTAGTTGTACATAGGAAAAAAGATGTACTAAACAAGGTACGACTAGTACACATTAATTAATGCATGCATTATATTTTTCAATACACTCTACCAAACGACCCCTAACTATTTAACAAACAGCAGTTCCAAAATTATCAAGACTGCGCTACTCATTGTAGCAAAATTTGAGTGGTGTGTAATAAGGTCCAGGTTGATGCAGACTTCAGGCGATAATAAATTTGGTGTGGATAGGGGAATATTAGCAATAAGCTTGATATTTTTTTTTAATCTACACTTTGGGAAATCATAGAGGATAAGATCAGAATAAGGGGCTACAAATCCTGACACTTCATACCCATTTCGATGCCTTATCAAATGATTTTGTAAGAAAGCTCATGTGCCGATGCTGATAGGTAATGATGTTGAAACACCTACCACCAATACACACACTTCAATAGATCAAAGGGTGAGGGTAAGAATGCACTACGACTAAGCAAGCGCATTGATATAATAGGTGATACTCAAACTACAGAGGCTCCCACTATAATAATAGAGGCCTCAGGATCCACCTTGGGTATGTAGTTATCTATATCTATAGATTCACATGCTACCTCCACTGCAGGCACTGCACCCACAGCTGAGACCATGGATATTTCCATTGCTATGACCCAATACTGGAGTATGAACTTACTCACCACAACTTCAATAAATAGGCTAACCAGAGACAAAAGTTTGATAAAAAGATGAAACTCTTTGCACAACAATTTGAACCATATACGAATTAGGATATTAAGGAGGCACGTGTGCCTTATACATGTCTACATGGTTGCACTGGTTATATGGAGAGTCGAGTAAATGAGCAATTGAAGGGTATGATTATGTTAGATTTGGATAAGTTTAAAGCCAAAATGGAGAAGGCCCAAGATGACAGTGCAAAACTACATAAAAAACCCACTTTTGTATTCCTAAGTATAAAATTTGAGGAGTAGGAGGAGAAAGACGAAATTTTGTATGATTTGAAAGGAAACCCTATAAAAGCAAAGAGTAAAAGTAAGAGAAAAAAAAAGACCCAAAAAGGTCTAAAAAGGGATAAGAAATATATAAAAGAAGCAAGGTTGAAAGAAAAATGGAAAATAAATCACAATAAGCTGCGATGGAGGCTCAAGATATGAGATCTTTTTCTAGTGTCCCAGCTAGGGTATCTAATATTGTTGTATTGAGTGTGGAGTCTTTACTCTACCAACTATTACTTTGTCTTTGTCGATCCTAGGACATTGCTAATGATGATACAGTTGATGTTGTAACCCACTCTGATCCTATGACATAAACACCTAGGGTACCACATAGATTTTTTATAGGGGTGAGGGTACCTGTGCCCACACAAGGGTTTTTCTTACCATATTTATTTCCCTTGCGTGCTATCTAGTAGAAATGGCATGTTTAGGTTATTTTATGTGGTGTTTTGTATTGTGTAAGAAAAAAGAGATAGGAAATAGATAACAATCATTTATTCAAAGAATTTTGAAGAATGGGGACCATAAAAAATTAGAGTATATGTTTGGTTCTGTTTTGATAAATTGATTATTGGGGATTTGTTCTTGTCATTAATAATATATGAATTTGGTATTTTTTGCTTAAGATTGAGTATTAATTTGATAGTTAGTACTTATTGTGATATTACATTCCAAGAGTGTGTGAGTCTATTTTGTATTGTTCTTACTTTGCGTATAAAGCTAGAACTTTCCTGGTCCATTCTATCAGGTAGTAAATTGGTTGGTTAGGAAAGAATCATAGGCCTTGTTTAATTCTAGTCCACTTAGACTAAAAAGACCAACCAAATGATGTAAATAAATCCCTTTGATCCCTATTATTAGATGATTTAACATTTATTATTCAATAGTCATTCACCTTTCCACTTTTATCTTTAAACCTTTGTTTCAGCCCTTGTCCTTTCTTGGATATCTTGAACCTCAACTCAGGCATATTGCCTAAGTTGAGGGTGGCTACTGTAGAGGAGATGACGAGCGAAATTGGGTATGAAAATATTGGATGTTGATGAAGAAAAATGAGTGGGTGTGAGCTTCAAAAGAAAAAAAAAATGAAAGAGAAAAAGAATAAGAATGAAAATGATTTTTTAAAAATAGAAAAAGAGGAAGTCAAGTCAAATGAATTTCTACACTTATCAATAAAAATATTTGGTAAAAAAAAGTGAATAAGGATAGAATGATTAGGCGCACGTGTAAATAGATATTTGTATATGTTATGGAAGGCCGATTCACTATTTCTCAATTGTATCCTTCTTGTACCCAATCATTCATTACAAGCAAAGAAAAGTCATGTAGTGATCCTAATCAACCTTCTGAACAATCAAAGCAGAATGGTATGAGCAAGCCTATGGCATCGTGTGTGCATTATTTGAAATTCATTTTAAGAGTAAGAGGTTTGATTTTCGATGCCCAATAAATGTGATATACTATGTGTGGGACTTCCGTATGGTGGCGTGTAAATAACACTGTTAGCTTCTAGTTGTTAGGTTTAGTTTTGTGAGTGTATGCAATATTGCCTATTTGTATTGTGATGCCAATCATCGATCCTTGTAATTTAGTTTAAAAATTGTCCACGCACGTTGAGTATGACTAACTAATGTTTTCAACTTTGATTCTATGACTGTTGTGTTGTTTCTTAGAATCTGATTGCTTACATAGTGCAGTGTTATTTAGTTGCTTAAGGACAAATAAATGTTCTAAGTTGAAGGTGTTGATGTGCCCGCATTTTGATAGCACATTTGAGTCTTTCAGCTAGAAATAATTATGAGTTCTGAAGAAACTGTTATTATTTTTAATCATTTTTTACTGTTAGTGTGCGAAACATGGCAATAAGTCATAAACAAGGAAAAATAAGCTAAATAGCATAAATAAATGTCAAAGTGATGAGACATCAACCATGTGACAGCTCGTTACTCATCTTGTTAGCCTAAAGAAAAATGAAATCTAAACATCAAGGGAGTGATAATATGTCACCCGCGCTATCAGCCTAAAATAGAAACTAGAGCAAGTAGAAGTCAAGTGAAGACCACTTCTGATGAGCTGTCGGTGGTGTGATGAGACGTCAGTTTTGTGGTCAAATATCAGTGGGCAATTTTTGAATTTTATTTTGAATTCAAATTTTCCTAGCTTATAAATAGTTGTTTATAGGGCTTTTCTTATTAACTGACATTACTTAGTTTTGAAACACTCAAAGTTTTGAATTTCTATTGGATTTTTAACAACATTGTTCATTTGTGAAAAACAAATGAAGATTGAAATCATATTTTGCAAGGGTAATTTTTTTCATCTATGATTTCTTTATTGTTTTTTTATTTTACAATTTTGAGCAGTTAAACCCCAACAGTTAAGAATGTTGTCACGACCCAAACCGGGGCCTGGCCGTGACTAGTATTTCAAACCATGGAGGCCCAAAACACCCCTATCTGTCTGGTAATCACGCACCTAATTCATATGATTAAAGTAATGCGGAAGAAACACAATAATTCAGAAACATGGTCATAAATATGAAAAGAAACAATAACGAGGAGATAAGATTCCCCCAACATCAATCAACCTCTAAACAACTATCGGCAAAAATCTCTAACAAATGACTGAGTCAAGTAACCGTATAAAAACTGGGACAAGGCCCCCAGTAGAACCTTAAACTGAATATAAGATAAAAGGACTGTAGTACATAAGACCTTCCGAAACATAGAAGACTCACCACTTGTCTCTAAAACTCTGTCTGAATGATTTACTGATTTTCTTAACCCCTAGACTGGGCCTCTGACCCCGAGAGGTTGGAGAGGGAAGAGGGGTCAGCACAAAAGTACTGGCATGCAGAGATATCAAAACAAAACATAATATTTTTACAAAATATAGTTGAGAGCCATTATAAAGTAATTTCGTATCAAATCATTTGAAAACACATAGGCGTAATGCAATAGTTTCTCAACAACAATGAAATACAACTGAGCTAGGTGGAATACCCTACATAATTTACACCAACTATCTAACCACGGTTGCCACCTAGATTAGAGTATAAGTGAGGGAGAGACATACAAGATCACATAGCATGGTGTCTCGACCCAATGGTAGTGCCCAAGATCACTTAGCCCAGGCTCCTACCTATAGTCCCAATTTGGGAATGACATAAAGTCAAGTACACAAGATCACTTAGCCTGGTACCAAATCTTCGTGTCGGCAAATAAGTTTTCCAGCGATGAGCCCTTACACTCAAACGCCTTCTTCAGGCATCCACCTATCTCATGTAAAATCGATCCATTCAAATTTCATCTGATTCAATCACATATCATATTTTGTAGGGTATCATCATACCCGACTTGCAAGTCATCAATATCACTTCCACATATGCATTATCATGTAAAAACCAGGGTGCTTCATCATTTACAAGTGGTGAACAATATTTATTTCAAATTCATGCTCTTTTTTGTTGGTCACAATATGATATGGGGTATCAAGACATTATCATGGGAATTAGAAAGTAATTTAACATTCATATTTATCAAACTTCCATGGAAAATCTCAAATCACACATGCATGGCAAACAATTCCTATGACATAAAGAAAAATGACTTAGAAATAATATTGAAAGCAAGTTATTAGCATTTGATTGAAAAACCCCATTTAAAGCATGCATGTTCATAAAAGCTACACCCATGAGATTTTAGGATAACCCCACGTACCTCTATTTCCAAGGATAATAGATGTTTCTTGAAGCTTGCGGATTGGTGATTCCAAATATGTAATTATCTTTGAAAACCTACGGTCGAATCTTGAACTATTTGGGTTTTTATTTTGAAACCCTAAGGAGAATGTTTGAGCACTTTTACTGAATAAAGGTGTATTTTGGGGTCCTTGGAACTGAATTTCGTGTTTTAGGGCTAAGTAAGGGTGGAAAAGGACCACTTTGTCCCCAAAATGGAGTGTTTAAGTCACTTGAATTCTTTACATAGGCGTCGCCCATACCATTGCCTATATTTACATAGGCGCTGCCTAGGCTATCGCCTATGCTTTCCAGTGGCCATGGGCGATTGATTAGGCGACGCATATCATTTTGAAAGGCCATAACTTCTTGCTCGGGTGTCGGATTTTAGCAAAATTGGTATCGTTGGAAAGATAACTCGAATACCTATCATCTGACACATACTAGGATTCCTAATTCAATATATATAGAGAGTTATGGTCAATGGAAAATGACACACTTTACAACGTCCACTAAAACTTAGTCGATCGAAATAATTTCAACTCGTCCATAAGTTGAAGGACCTGTATGGTCTGAATTCAAGCTTAAATGGATTCACATGCTACACAAATAATTAACATGTAGTATTGTGATAGGATTTTATGGCTTCGGGATTATCAACGCATCAAAATCATGGTCTATATTGTAGCCCAAAATGTGGGGCATTAGATTATCCCCCCCTTAGGATCATTCATCCCCGAATGATGATGTGGGACACAGACAGACACGATTTCAAGCATAATAAAGGACTAGGAAAGATAAGATAGGAATAGTACCTTCTATCTCATCCTCCACCGAAGCAAACAAATTGGGATATCTAATTCTCATGTAATTTTCTAACTCCCAAGTTGCTTCTTCGACTTTCTGATTCCTCCACAGTACCTTTACAGAGGCTATCTCTTTGCTCCTAAGCTTTTGAACTTGGCGATCTAAAATTTTAATGGGCTCTTCTTCATAAGCAAGGAGTCTGTCACATTGATACTCTCTACTTGCAATACCATAGAATGATCTCCAATGAATTTCTTCAACATGGATACATGGAATACCAGATGAACAAAACCCAAACTTGCAGGCAATTCTAGCTCATATGCAACTATACCAATCTTTTTTAGAATCTGATATGGCCCTACATAGCGAGGGCTCAATTTACGCTTTTTTCCAAACTGCATAACTCCTTTCATAGGAGAAACCTTGAGAAATACCCAATCACCAACTTTAAACTCTAGTTCTCTTCTCCGAACATCGACATAAGACTCCTGACGAGTCTGAGCAGTCTTGAGTCGTTCTCTAATGATCTTAACTTTCTCCATCGCCTGATGAATAAGATCAGGCCCATACAACTGAGTCTCACCCACTCCATACCATCCTATCAGAGAACTATATCTCTTCCCATACAAAGCCTCAAAAAGAGCCATCTTGATACTGGCATGGTAACTATTATTGTAAGCAAATTCAACCAGTGGCAAGTGATCTACCCAACTACCTTTGAAATCAATGACGCATGCCCTCAACATATCTTCGAGGGTCTGAATGGTACGCTCAGCTTGCCTATCCATCTAAGGGTGGAAAGCTGTGCTCAAATTCACTTGTGTACCTAAACCCTTCTGAAAAGATCTCCAGAACTGAGATGAAAACTGTGTACCTCTATTGAATATAATGGACACTGGTGCCCCATGCAATCGAACTATCTCCTCAATGTAAATCTTAGCATAAACCTTTCCCGAATAATTAGTCCTCACAGGCAAAAAGTGGGCTGACTTTGTCAACCGATCTATAATCACCCATATAGAATCATACTGGTTTCAGGATCTCGAAAGTCCTATAATGAAGTCCATGTTTATCATCTCCCACTTCCATAAAGGTAGGGATATCTCTTGGGAAGTACCACCTGGCCTCATGTCTTCTACCTTCACTTGTTGACAGTTCAAACACTTGGACACAAAATCAGCTACATCACGTTTCATGTTATTCCACCAATACAAGGTTTTTAGATCATGGTACATCTTAGCAGAGCCTGGGTGAATGACATACCTCAAAGTGTGTGCCTCATTAAGGATTCTTTCCCGTAGCCCATCAATATTCGAAATGCACAACCTACCTTGAAATCTCAGAATACCATCACCACCAATTTCAAACACATAACCTTTTATTGACCCACATCTTTCTTGATTTGCATCAAGATGGGATCTTCAACCTGCTTCTCCTTAACTTCAGCACAAAGGGATGCCTTAGCTAACTCATGAACAATCACCCCCTCCATCTTTGGAATCTAAGAGTCGCACTCCTAGATTTGCAAGGCGGTGAATATCCTTTACCATCTCTTTCTTTCCTTCTTCTACATGAGAAAGGCTGCCCATAGACAACCTACTGAGGGTGTCGTCTACAACATTTGCCTTGCCCAGATGGTAATGCAGACTCATATCATAGTCTTTCAAAATCTCCATCCAATGCCTCTGCCTGAGGTTCAATTCTTTCTATGAGAAAACATACTGCAAACTCTTATGGTCAATATAAATATCAACACACAATCCATAGAGATAGTGCCTCCAAATTCTAAGTGTAAATACCATGGCTGCTAACTCCAAGTCATGAGTGAAGTAATTGCGCTCATACACCTTTAACTGCCTAGATACATAAGCTATTACCTTACACGCTACATCAATACACAACCAAGCCCCACACGGGATGTATCACAATAAACCACAAAATCATCTACACCCTCGGGAAGGGTCAAAACAGGAGCAGTAGTCAGCTTGTCCTTCAACTTCTCAGAACTATTTTCACACAAGTCAGACCATGCAAACTTTATCTTTTTCTGAGTCAGTTAAGTAAGCGGAGCAGCTATGGAAGAAAAACTCTCTATGAACCTTCTGTAATACCCTACCAAAGTCGTGGATCTGGGCCATTTTCTCACTGCTTCAACTTTTTGGGGATCCACTCTTATCCCATCACTGGACACAATATGCCCCAAGAAGGCAATAGCATCTAACCAGAATTCACACTTAGAAAATTTGGCATATAGCTGATGATCCTTAAGGGTGTGAAGAATAATTCAGAGGTGATTGGCGTGATCCTCTTTACTCTTAGAATAGATCAGAATATCATCAATAAATACAATGATGAACAAGTAAAAAAACTAACGGAACACTCTATTTATAAGATCCATGAAGGCTACAGGGGCGTTAGTCAACCCGAAGGACATGACTAGAAATTCGTAGTGACCATATCAAGTTTGGAAGGTTGTCTTGGGTATGTCTGACTCCCTAACTTTCAACTAATGATAACCCAAACGAAGGTCGATTTTTGAAAAACACTTGGCACCCTGAAGCTGGTTGAAAAGGTCATCAATCCTAGGAAGATGATATTTATTTTTAATCGTGACCCTATTCAACTGACGGTAGTCTATGCACATCCGAAGGGACCCATCCTTCTTTCGCACGAAGAGCATGGGTGCACCCCATAGGGAAACACTAGGACAAATAAAATCTTTGTCTAGGAGGTCTACAAGCTATTTCTTTAACTCCTTTAGTTCCGCGGGAGCCATTTTATATGGCGGAATAAAAATAGGACGAGTTTCTGGCAACACATCAAATGCCAAAATTTATCTCCCTATCAGGGGGTATCCTTGGGAGATCTTCGGGAAAGACTTCAGGGAATTCATTCACTATAGGGACTGACTACAGAGGAAGGTTTTCAACTTTTGAATCTCTTACTCGGATTAGATGATACATACAACCTTTGGAGATAAGATTTCGAGCTCTAAGATAAGAGATAAAGTGACCTCTAGGTTCGACAAAACTCCTTGCCCATACAATTAGTGTCTCATTTGGGAAAGAAAAAGTGACCTTTCAGGTTTTGCAATCAAGGGTGGCATAACACGAATGGAGCCAGTCCATCCCAAGGATGGCATTAAAATCTGTCATATCCAGTTCTATAAGGTCTTCCATAGTTTTCCTATTATAAATAGACACGACATAATTTCTATACACCCTTCTAGTAATAACAGAATCACCTACAGAAGTAGAAATAGAGAAGGGTTCTAGAATAACTTCGGGCTCAAACCCAAAACCAACAGCCACATAAGGGGTCACATAAGATAAAGTAGACCCGGGATCAAGCAATACATAAAAATCATAAGAAAATATTCGTAACATACCGGTGACAACATCTGGTGAAGCTTCCGCCTCCTGGCGGTTAGTCAAAGAATATAACTGGTTGCGACCACTCCCGGCAGCTGAAGGGGCACCCTTTGTAAAAGGAGCTGTGGAGGTGGCTTAGGACCTAGCCCCTCCCCTCATATTTCCTCCAACAGAAGGACTATCTCTCTGAAGGTGACCTACTTTGCCATAAGTATAGCAGTTTCTCCCCTCAAACCAGCACTTCCCTAGATGATTTCTTCCACAAACCTCGCACCGTTGATAAGTACGATGCTGCTGGGCCACACTACGCTGAGACTATGTACCTAGAGCTTTGGATCCATGAGGAGTCTAAAAACTCTGAGTTTGTCTATCTGTCGGTGGTCTGGGTGCTGGGGCACTGGCTGCTGACTGTGCATTATTCTAAAACTTCTTCTTCTTTGACCACTTATTACCCCAGTTACCACTCTGCTACTGACTCTGATGCTGGTCCACAGATCTAGCTCTCTTATCTTTTTTGTCTTTCTCTCTACATTCAGCAATCTTTTTCTTTTACTTTTCCACTTGTTGTATATGAACGGCTAGTCGAGAAAAGTCTAACTCCTTATTCAACATAGCCCCCTGGCACTCAAGTACCAGGTTATCAGCAAGGCCAGATGCAAATTTCCTTACTATTCAACTTTGGTGCATAGCAGGCTAGCTGATTAAACTTCAAAGTGTACTCCTGGACACTCATACTGCCTTGCTTCGGATTCATAAACTCTTCCTCTTTGATATCCCTCAACTCTAGAGGAAAGAATCGATCAAGAAAAGCTTCCACAAATTCACCCCAAACTGTAGGCTCAGCACCTTCACTTTTTGCATCTTCTCACTCAACATACCACTGATTCGCAACGTCCTTGAGCTGATAGGTTACTAGCTCCACCCCTTCAACCTCATCCATATGCATTACCTAGAAGATTTTTTCCATCTCATCCACGAACACCTGCGAATCTTCCTCTACCTTGGTGCCAGTGAACTTAGATGGATTCATCTTCATGAAATGTCCGACTCTAGTAGCCTCAAACGTAACAGATGTAGACCCAATATCTTTCAATCGTTGAGCCTGGTTAGCTAACAACTGTGTCAGTATAAGAATGGACCATCTGAATTCTGTATTTTAAATATCTCCTTGAGCAGTTGGGGGACGATTTTTATTAGTTTGAAGAGCCCGAGGTGGACTGATCGAGACTGGAGGGACTCCCAGAGTAGGGATAAATTCTAAAGTGTGAGCCCTATTATGGATCCACATCTCATGGGTGGGACGGACCTCATCTGCCTGATCATTCTGATCGATAATATGACATGGAGGCATAACTGTGTTTCTAAAACACAAGTGATTATTTATTTGGGGACAGTTCAAACTCTGAAGCACGAACTAATCACAAAAAAAGGAAACATTTCCTAAACGCCTAGTATCCCCCTGCTTATGAGTGTGGCACGCTACACACCTATAAACAGGACTCTACCCAACATAATTTTGCAGATACCCTGGGACCATGAACCATGCTCTGATACCAAGTTTGTCACGACCCAAACCAGGGCCTGGCCGTGAGCATTTCAAACCATGGAGGCCCGAAACATGCCTATCTGTCTGGTAATTATGCACCTAATTCATATGATCAAAGTAATGTGGAAGAAACACAATAATTCAAAAATATGGTCATAAATATGAAAATAAACAATACCGGGGAGATAAGGTTCCCCCAACATCAATCAACCTCTAAACAACTGTTGGCAAAAATCTCTAACAAATGACTGAGTCAAGTAACCGTATATAAACTAGGATAAGGCCCCCAGTAGACCTCAAAACTAAATATAAGATAAAAGGGCTGTAGGACATAAGACCTTTCAAAACATAAAAGGCTCACCACTTGTCTCTAAAACTCTGTCTGAATGATTTACTGATTCTCTTGACCCCTAGATTGGGCCTCTGAACCTGAGAGGTTAGAGAGTGAAGGGGGGTCAGTATAAAAGTACTGGCAAGCAGAGATATCAAAACAAAACATAATATTTTTACAAAATATAGTTGAGATCCATTATAAAGCAATTTTGTATCAAATCATTTGAAAACACATGGGCATAATGCAGTAGTTTCTCAGCAACAATGAAATGTAACTGAGCTAGGTGGAATACCCATATAGCATGGTGTCTCAACCCAATGGTAGTGCCCAAGATCACTTAGCCTGGGCTCCTACCTATAGTCCCAATTTAGGAATGACATAAAGTCAAGTTCATAAGATCACTTAGCCTGGTACCAAATCTCTGTGTCGGCAAACACATTTTCCAGCGATGAGCCCTTACACTCAAATGCTTTCTTCAGGAATCCACCTATCTCATGTAAAATCGATGCATTCAAATTTCATCTAATTCAATCACATATCATATTCTGTAGGGTATAGTCATACCCGACTTGCAAGTCATCAATATCACTTCCACATATGTTTTATCATGTAAAAACCAAGGTTCTTCATCATTTACAAGTGGTGAACAATATTTATTTCAAATTCATGTTCTCTTTTGTTGGTCACAATATGATATGGGGTATCAAGACATTATCATGTGAATTTGAAAGAAATTTATCATTCATATTTATCAAACTTCCATGGAAAATCTCAAATCACATATGCATGGTTTCAACCATTGAAGTATATAGGCAAACAATTCCCATGACATAAAGAAAAATGACTTAGAAATCATATTGAAAGCAAGTATTAGCATTTGATTAAAAACCCCCATTTAAAGCATGCATGTTCAAAAACTACACCCATGAGATTTTAGGATAACCTCATGTACCTCTATTTCCAAGGATAATAGATGTTTCTTGAAGCTTGCGATTGGTGATTCCAAATATGTAATTATCTTTGAAAACCTACGGTCGAATCTTAAACTATTTGGGTTTTTATTTTGAAATCTTAAGGAGAATCTTTGAGCACTTTTGATGAATAAAGATGTATTTTGGGGTCCTTGGAACTGAATTTCATGTTTTAGGGCTAAGTAAGGGTGGAAAAGGACCACTTTATCCCCAAAAAGGAGTGTTTAAGTCACTTGAATTCCTTACATAGGCGCCGTCCATCCCATAGCCTATGTTTACATAGGCCTAGGCAATCGCCTATGTTTACATAGGTGCCGCCTAGGCTATCACCTATGTTTACATAGGCGCCACCTAGGCTATCGCCTATGCTTTCTAGTGGCCATGGGCGATTGGTTACGCGACGCATATCATTTTGAAAGGCCATAACTTCTTGTTCGAGTGTCAGATTTTAGCAAAATTGGTATCGTTGGAAAGCTAACTAGAATACCTATTATTTGACACATAGTAGACTTCCTAATTTGACATATACAGAGAGTTATGATTGATGGAATCTGACACACTTTACAACATCCACTAAAACTAAGTCGATCGAAATTATTTCAACTCATCCATGAGTTGAAGGACCTCTATGGTGTAAATTCAAGATTGAATGGATTCACATGCTACACAAATAATTAACATTCTGTATTGGCATAGGATTTTATGGTTTAGGGATTATCAACTCATCGAAATCATGGGCTATATTGTAGCCCAAAATACGGGGTGTTACAATTGTGGGATATGGAAAGTTGTAAATTAAAGGTTGATTTCTATTAGGATTTGAGTGATAAACGAATTTGTACTTTTAATCATTTCATCAATAGATTTCTAATTGTTGCAAATATTATAGCATGCCATAGATTTAACTTTCTTGAAATAATATATTAAAATAAGGAATAAGGGTTAACAATGGAGATTCAAAAGTTTTAACCTCTATCTAATGATTAATGCTATAACATGATTAACTATCTTGAAGTTTGAATTAAATTGTTATATTTTTCTCTTTAAGTTCAAAAAAATAAAGTGATAATCATCCAATCAGGTTGAAAAACATTTGGGTGTATTTTAGAAATCAATAGCTTTACATTATTCATTATAATAAGAATTATATGTAGTGATCAATTTGTAATTACTAAGAGAGTCATGGTGAACACAAGCCTAGTTTAATTTATCAATTTATTCACACTAGATAACATTTGATTATTGTTACTTTCTACGTAAAACTAGTGATTCCAATAAACTATTTCATAAACCCTCTAATTTTACAGAAATATAGACTAATAGTCAGTTAAATCACCAACGACTTAGTGTTCTCTGTATTCTTTCTGGAATTCGACCCCAACCTTTGTTAGATTATATATTTTAAAAAGAATCCTTATACTTCTTAAGGGAGGTGTAATTTGGACAAATCAAACCTCCTTCCTATTTTTTCTCCCTGGTTTTATTAAGTAATAGTACTATTTTCTCTTTCTCATCTCAGTTATTTTCTATCTTCTTACTTATATTTTCGTTTTCATCCTTTTCTTTCTAAAGACACCTCTTGAAGAATAAAAATGATAAATAAAGAGGGTTTTGGTGTAAGTACAAAAACAGTGAATGTGTCCCTCTAAATAGCTAAAAATCACCCTACCTTAAAGTGCGATTGTGCTTCAGAAAGATAGGCCTTGTTTGAATCAAATAGTTAATTTACTTGAATGCTTACCTCTTTTTTACTTCTTAATTTGATTAACTATGTTATTAGGATCAGTTGTAGTGAACCATCAGTTTTAATTAAAAATTAGGTTTCTCAAGCTCATACAGTTTAGTTTTCCTATTCGTGTGTCAATCAAAACTCCTTTTGGCCTTTACATTCTTATAGCTTTTAGGTCTATTTCAAGTTAATCAGAAAAGATATCATGATCTCATTATTTTCTCCCTTCTTTTGTATTTGTGTTCATGCTTAAGGATGCTATACTTGTTTAGTTGGAATGTAAAATTTCTAAAATGCTTGATGTTTGTTTTGCACTAATCGAATCATGATTTTTGCTTAAAATTGAATATAAATTTATTTTCCTCTTCCCATCTTAATTTAGCTATACTTTATTATTTTTCCTTGGTTCTTGCTATTATATGATGTTGTGTTATTTCGGTAAGTCGTTAATTATTCATCTAGAGCTTTTATTAATTTTTATCCTCTTTCTTGGGACATGTGCCACTCAATCGAGTCCTCTTGGACTCACAACCCTACATATTTAATTAAATTATAGGTCCAACACGTCTTGGATTCAGCCCCCAAAACCTATCATTAAAGAAGTGAAAACTAATGTTGGAAGTAGTAGGTCATGGGCACCAAAGGCTCAATTAGTTTTCTTTAAGAAGGTAATTTTCTTGGGTAAAATTCCAAAATTAGCTTAGGACAAACTGATAATTTATACTACCCCTCAAAACTTCAATAATTTATTTTTGACCCTCCTGCATTATAATGTAAATTTTGAAGAACTATGATTAGGGATGTTAAAAGGGTAATTTTGAAAAGTTTTGAAATTTTTGGAAGGGGTTTGGGGTCATTTTGGTATCCCGAGGTAGTGAGGTCCACGATATTAGCATACCACAGAGGTTATCCTGCATGATATTGGCATGTCACAGAGGCTACCCTCCATGATAATAGCATGCCATGCTGATGTTTTAATTTGTCTAGTTTTTTTTCACTTGGGATGAGGAGATTTTTTTTCTTTTTATCCCTTGTACGACCTTTAAATATAAAATAATCTCATTTCCTTAAGTTTTCAAATATGAAATCATTATCTTTCTCTCTAAAACTCAAAACCCAAGAACATTCAAGGGTTTTACAGTGAATACATCATTCGGGCTCAAAACTGAACTGATTTCAATTTCTTGTGTATTTCAGCCATGTATCTTATTCCCAAACATTAACTTTACATTGTGGCACTTATTTAATCATTATTCATGTGTTTAAATTGATGGGTTTGAAATTGGGCTGAGGGGTTTTGATTGGTATCACTTGAACAACTTTACTATGATTTTAATTGATAATTTAGGCTTTAAATTTATTGTTTTTGGATAGATTGGGTGCATTGTTATGGGAATTGGAATTGGGAACATGGATATCCCCAAATTGATGACTTTTTGGCTTAGTAAGGGCATTAACCCCTACCTATTTTGTAAATTTAGTTTTTGAACATGGATAATTTCACAAATCAACTTATTTATGAACTCGTTGCATTTCATTATTGGATAATTTTTTAAAACCTATTTAAAAGGGCCTTGGTAGCTATGGTTTGAATTTTAGAATAGAACTTAGGAGTCGAATGGTTATATGAATTGGTTTGGCGTGATTATATGAGCTTGCAGGAACAATTGGTATGATGATTCCAAGTGGTAAATGCCTTAATATAAGACTCTTGGATTAATGGTTGGTATTATGTGCAAACTATTTTAAATTAGGATTAAAGGAAATTTTATAGCTCACCGTGAAGGTGTAGTCCTGGGAGACTAACATTGGAAACCACGATTGCTGATGTGAGGGTTTATATGATAGTGTGCTTGCTTCACATATTTTATTTTGAAATAGCTAGAGCCTTAGTGTCTTTATACCTTTCTTTGAATTTCTTGGTGTATGCGGCTAACACGCACTAGGTCCCTTTCAGCAGGGGGAGTTGAACCCATATAATCCTAGTGTGCCTTTAGGATGGAGTGAGCTACATCAGTTAGGTTAATGGCTTAAACTCGCATGTTTATGACCCTTGTCCCTATCCCGACATCCTATATATGTATATATAGCTATTGTGTATATATTTTTGACTGGTTATTGGCATTAGCATTATTTTATCACTTTCCCTGAGTTACATGCCAGTGCTTATACCACTGACCATTCCTGGATGCTATATTATTTCATGATATAGGGTGTGAAGGGTATTCTATTGCTCTTGTGCAGGGTTAGGTGACTTGGGATTCCTGTTGATCTGCTGTGAAGTGGTGAACCTCTATTTTGTATGAAAGCCCTATCATTTTGCTAGTTTATTTGTTCACATAGTATTTCTTTTTGGAGACTTCTGTCATAGTTGGGGTTATGTCCCGACTAATTTGAATTCTGGTTTTAAAGGCTTTTGTAGACAAGTGTGGGTCAGATTGTTGGTTTTGACTCTTTGAACTTCTATTTGACTGCTTTATCTTTTATTACTATCTAGATTAGTTTCTGTTTTATTGTTGGTATTGTGCTCTTGAGGTTAGGCTAGGGGGTGGTCTCCGATCCATGGTGGGCTTAAGATACCAGTCAAAGCCAGGCCTTGGTTTTAGTCATGAAAAGCTTGGTATTAGATCATGGTTTAGGGTTTTTGGGTGTCCTTAAAGTTGTGTTGAGTAGAGTATATTTTATAGGTATGTAGTGTGCCTAACTTATTAGGGAGAGGCTACATGGCATTTAGGAATATTTTTCTTCCTTGCATTCTATATTTAGCTATAGAGTTTAGTTGTCTTGAAATATCTCCAACTCTTGGCTTACTCATATTTCAGATCATTTCTCCTCAAAAATCTGACTCTCTGTCCTACCTGAGGAGAATGTGGAGGCAACTCTCCCTATTTTTGAAGTGCAGAACCAGTCTAGGGTCTCTTCTCCTGATTGTGCATCCCTACATGGAGTTCCACCTATCCCTACTAGTCCTTATCAGGCTTCCCAATCTAGTGACACTCATTCCTAGTCGCCTTAGGGAGATATCTCTAATGTAGAATTTCATCTATTTATTGATATGTTTACTTAGTTAGTGGTATCGCAGTCTCGTCAGTTCGATCGTATTGGATCTATTGATCATTCATCTGAGGTTACTCAAGTTGGCCAGTTTATGAGATTGAATCCCCTGACCTTTATAGAATCTAAGGTTGAAGAGGTTTCTCAAGGGTTGATAGATGAGATAGAGAAAAATTTTAGGGCTTTGCATGCTAATGATTCTAAAGATGTAGAGTTTGTTATATATTAATTAAAAGATGTAGCTTATCAGTGGTATAAGGAATGGGAAGCAGTGAGGGGTGATGATGTTGAACAGATAGTGTGAGCTTAGTTTTCAAGTATTTTTCTTGATTACTTCTTTTTTTAGGATTTGAGGGAAACTAAGGTAGAAGAGTTTGTGAACTTGAAGTAGGGAAAGGTAAGTATGAAGGAGTATGCTCAAAAATTTTAGTAGTTTTCCTGTTATGCTCCAGAGTTAGTGGCTAACATGAGGTCCAAAATGAGGAACTTTTCTTCTGGATTGTCCCATGATTTGGTATTAGACAGTAGGGCTTCAATGTTGACTAATGATATAGATATTTCAAGGTTAGTGTTTATATACAGCAGGTAGAGGATAAAAAAAAGAAACAGGAAGAGATATGAAAGAGGCTGAACAAGAAGTTTAGATATTCTGAGTAGCGTGTAGGCCAGCAATACAATGGAAGAGATATTAGACAATGGACTAAGAAGAAGAATTGGGGGAATTCTTATTAAACGGCTAGTACTCCTTATCCTAAGCTTTCTGGGGATTATTTCTTTCAGACAAGTAGTGGTCCGAAGGCACAAGGTGTCTAATCTTAGGTTAGTGGAACTCAGTCGGCCCTACCTTATCCTCCTTGTCAATTTATGGATAGCTATACCGTGGATGTTGCGAGAAAGAGAGGAACTTGTGTTTTAATTATGGTCAACCTGGTCATCTATAGAGAAATTATCCTATAGGTAAAGTTTCCACTGAAGCTAATAAAGTTCGGTCTCCACTTCTTCAGCTTTAGCACCTAAGGGCATCATTTTTAGTACCAACACTAGCCAGAATTTTCTTTATGCACTTCCTACTAACCAAGAATCCAAGGTGTCCCCCGATAATGTTACTGGTAAGTTACAGCTCTTCTCTCATGATGTTTATTATTTTCTTGATATAGGTTCTACCCTATCTTATGTGACTCCTTATATGGTTGTACACTTTGGTTTTCGTCCTAAAAGTATTTTTGACCCTTTTTCTATTTCTACCCCGATGGGTGATTCTATTGTTGCTAGAAAAAAAGGTTGTATGGCTTCTATTTTTCACATAGAGACATTCATAGATTTAGTAGAGCTTGATATGGTGGATTTTGACGTGATCTTGGGGATAGATTAGCTTCATTCATTCTATGCTTCTCTGAATTGTAGGACCCAAAAGGTCAGTTTTTAATTTCCTTATAAACCTGTGATCGAATTAGAAGGGAGTTCCTTAGTGTCCAAAGGGAAGTTTATTTCCTATCTTAGAGCTCAGAAGTTGATTTCCAAAGGGTGTTTTTATAATTTAGTTTGGGTTAAGGATTCAAATTCTGAAAGTCCTTCTTTGCAATCTGTCCCTGGGTTAGTGAAATTTCTAAAGCATTTCTGATGATCTTCCTGGAATTCACTCGGGTACGGAAATAAACTTTAAGATTGATCTTTTACTAGGTACCCTATCCTATTTCCATTTCTTCTTATAGGATGGCTCTGGCTGAGATAAAGGAGGTAAATGAGCAATTAAAAGATCTTCTTGATGATGTCTTTATTCATCCTAGTATTTCTCTGTGGGGTGCTCCTCTACTTTTTGTGCGAAAGAAAGACGGGTATCTTTATATGTGTATAGACTATCATCAGCTGAATAAGGTTACAGTGAAAAATAAGTGTCCTCTTTCTAGGATTGATGATCTTTTTGACCAGCTTCAGGGTTCTAGGTGTTTCTCTAAGATTGATCTTCCTTCGGGCTATTATCAATTGAAAATTTGGGAGGTTGATATTCCCAAGACCACTTTCCAAACTTGGTATGGTCACTGAGTTTTTGGTTATGTCATTTGGGTTGACTAATGCTTTGGTTGCTTTCATGGATCTTATGAACTAGGTATTCAGGAAATTTTTGGACTTATGTGATAGTCTTCATTGATAACATCTTGGTAAATCCAAGATTGAGGAGGATCATTCTAATTACCTCCAAATTATGTTACAGACTCTTAGGGACCAAAAATAGTATGTCAAATTTTCTAAGTGTGATTTTTAGCTGAATATTGTCACTTTTCTAGGACATGTTGTTTCTAGTGAAGAGGTTAAGGTGGATCCATAAAAAAGTTAAGACAGTTCATAAATAGCCTAGACCCATCACTCTAACTGACATTAGGAGCTTCTTCAGCTTGGCTGGGTATTATAGGAGGTTTGTAGAGAGTTTCTCTTCTATTGCTGCTCCATTGATAAGGTTGACTTAGAAAAAATCTAAGTTCTTATGGTCCGATGCTTGTGAGGGTATCTTTGAGAAGTTGAAGGATAAGTTGACTTCTACATTAGTTTTGACCCAGCCTGAAGGTACTGATAGGTTTGTTGTGTATTGTGATGCATCTCGTGTGGGATTGGATTATGTTTGATGTAACATGGTAAGATTGTGGTTTATGATTCCAAGTAGCTTAAGGTCCATGAGAGAAATTATATGACTCACAACTCATAATTGGCGACTGTCGTTTTTGCCTTGAAAATTTGGCACCATTATCTGTATCGGGTACATGTGCATATATATTCAAATCATAAAAGTTTGCAGTCTATATTTATGCAGAAGAAATTGAACCTCAGGCAGAGAAGGTGGCTATACTTAAGGATTATGACATGAGCTTGCACTACCATCCAAGTAAAGCTAATGTGGTTGTTGATGCTCTTCGTAGGTTGTCTATGGGGAGCTAATCACATATTGATAAGGATAATAAAGGATTGGTGAAGGATATTCACAGATTGGCTAACTTGGGAGTCTGTCTCTTGTACTCTGGGGATGGGGAAGTGATTGTCCAAGAAGTGGTTAAATCATCTCTTGGTGCTGAGGTGAAGGAGAAGCCAATTTTGGATCCCAAACTTAAGCAGATTAAGGATAATGTGGGTCCAAAAAAGGTTATGTCATTCAAGATTAGGACAAATGGAAATCTTAGGTATCAAGGAAGATTATGTGGTTATAATATTGATAGGCTGCAGGGAAAGATTCTGATTGAGGCTCATGAGTCTCATTATACAGTTTATCCAAGTTTGACTAAGATGTACCATGACTTGAAGAAAATCTACTATTGGAATAATATGAAGAGGTATGTGGCAAATTTGGTAGCTAAAAGTATGATTTGTCAGGAAGTCAAGGTCAAATACTTGAGGTTGATGGCATATCTCAAGAGATAGAGTTGTCTATGTGGAAATGGTATATCATTAATATGGATTCTATTACGGGTCCTTTATGGTCTCGCAATCAGTATGATTCAATTGGGGTCATTATGGATAGGATGACTAAGTCTGCTCACGTCTTGCTTGTGAAGACTAGCTACTCCAGAGAGGATTATGCTAAGTTATTCATTCAAGAGATAGTCAAGTTGCATGGAGCACCTGTGTCCATCATTTCAGACCGAGGTACATATTTTTCTTCTTACTTTTTGCATTTATTTTAGAAATGTATGGGTACTCAGGTGAACCTTTATACAGTTTTCCACCCTCAAATGAATAGACAAGCGGAGCATACAATTTAGACTTTTAAAGATATGCTAAGGGCCTGTGTGATTGATTTTAAGGGAAGTTGGGTGGATTATTTGACTCTTATTGAGTTTTTGTATAACAATAGTTACCATTCCAGCATTTAGATGGCTCTTTTTTAGGCTCTTTACGGTAGAAGGTGCAGGTTTTCTATTGGGTGGTTTGAGGTAGTTAAGACTAGGTTGTTTGGCCCTGACTTGGTTTACCAAGCCATGGAGAAAGTGAAAGTGATTAGAGAAAGACTTAAGACTGCCCAAATCTACCAAAAGTCTTATATGGATATGAGGCGAAGAAAGTTAGAATTTAAAGTAAGTGATTGGGTATTCTTGAAAGTGTCTTCTATAAAAAGAGTCATGAGGTTTGAAAAGAAGGGGAAGCCCAGTTCCCATTACATTGGTCAATATCATGTTGTAATAAGGATTGGGCTTGTCGCTTATGAGTTAGAGTTACCAGCAGGTTTGGCTTTTATTTACCTTATTTTCCATGTGTCTATGCTAAAAAAGTATGTAGGTGATCCTTCCTTGATAGCGTCAGTTGAGGATATTGGTGTTACGGATTTCTTATCTTATGAGAAGGTACCAATTGAGATATTGGATAGGCAAGTTTTTAGATTGAGAAGGAAGGATGTTGTTTTGGTGAAAGTCCTTTGGAGAAATCAAAAGGTGGAAGAAGCTACATAGAAAACTAAGAAAGATATGATGGCCAAATACCCATTCTTGTTTCCCGTGTTATATGAGAGTACTTGAGGTATGATGAGTGGTGATTTTACCTCGCATTCATCATTTGTGCACCTTACCTTATTTTGAATGAATAAGTGAGACATAATTGTGATTGAATGCACTAATATCCATATTTTGCAGGCACAAGGGTGATGAGATGAAAAGATATAGATTAGAGATACAAAAGAAACAAAAGGAAGCAAAGCAGTACAGTTGAAGACCTAGAGCAGAACATGGCCTCAGTTATCCCGATCGTACCAAGTCAAGCAGGTCAAAGTTACCAAAGTCGCGTTAAAGACACCGCGATTGTGGCCTAGCGAGATTTTAGCCAAGGGCAAAACTATAAATGCACAAAGCAGTCCCAAATTTTCCCAAAAAAAAAAGATTCAAACCCTAATCGAAGTGATTATTCTATCATTCTACAACCCTACTTCCCATCTTTAGTTTAGGGTTTTAGTATTTTCTTAGAGCTTGGAGCTTAAATTTATACTAATTTGAGACAAGATTACATTAGAGGAGCTTGAAGTGTAGATTTGACTTTGTCTATTGAAGATTCATTTGAGTTTAAAGTGTGGTTTGTCCTCTCTTTATTTTCTTATGAATAACTTTGATGGACATCTTGGTATATTTATTTTGATTATTCTTCTGATGTGCTAGATCTACCTCTTGGGATTATGCTAGAGTAGGGTGTAAATATGTGTGGGATGTGATTTGTTTATGCATTTACTAGTTTGTGATTTTGGTTCCACTATTGCTTGAATAAATTGGTTGGAATTTGTGGGTGAAAGTCCCAAATACCCGAATGGGTTTGATGGATGAAAATCCTAAGCTCTTGAAAGCTCAAACCATCCTTGAAAGAGGGGTCTAGGTGAAATTTAAGAACCCACCTCATCCTTAAAAGAGGGGTTTGGGTGAAATTTAAGAACCCACCTCATCATTAAAAGAGGGATATGTGAACCAAAGTGATCGTAGATAATTTATAGGTATGTCTTACCAATTTTTCACTATCTTAGACATAAGGGTGATTAGAAGGTTGACTATACCATGTGTATCATCCTAGAAATAGGGAAACCCAATTGAGGTATTGGGTGGCTTTATTTGACACACTTGTTAGGTACTCGAAAGGGTCAATGGATGATATCTTTGAGGTTTAGTTGAAAACTTGCCTCAAAGACCTTAAACCTAGCCTACCACATCATCAATGATTAGAATCTACATTGAATTATCATGTTCCCATGCATAGTTTACCCCTAGGAAAGCATAGTCCCAAGATCTATTTTAATTGACAATACTCTAAGAATTCTTAGTCTTAAATTAGTCTTTTAGAAGCCGAAGAATTGCCTTTACAATCAACAAGATTGAAAACCCCCCACACCATTTTGTACCATAGGTTTGAATTTAGTAAGCAACTTTTATTTCGAATCTATTCAATCTCCATTCACATTATTCCTCATGGATTTGACCTCGACTCTTGCTGGGTTATTATCTTGATAACAACCATCTTGCACTTAAATTGGTGTGTAAGTTGAGCGTTATCAAGGTATGAGTTTTATTTTTCTCTTGTCTTCTTTTGAATTTTGTCATTTTATTTTGGTTACTTCTTGCTAATGTCATACTAAAATATCCTGACTCCTCATTCGGGGATGAATGATCCTAAGAGGGGGGGATAATCTAAGATCCCTCAAAATTTTAATGATTTTATTTTTGAATCTCCCACATTCGTAATATTAATTTTTTACTTGTATTATGTTTAGGGTTATTAAAAGGGTACTTTGGAAAAGTTTCAAAATTTTTGGAAGGGTTTTGGGGTCATTTTGGGACCCGAGGTAGTGAGGGTCCACAATATTAGCGTGCCACTGAGGTTATCCTCTACAATATAAACGTGGAAAAGAGGCTACCCTCCGCGATAATGGTGTGCTACGCCGATGTTTCAATTTTATCCAGATTTTATTCTTTCACTTGGAATGGGGGTCTTTTGGTATTTTTACCCCATGTACAACCTTTAAACATAAAATAACACTATTCTCTTCGATTTTCAAAGATCAAATCATTCTCTTTTTCTCTCAAACTCAAAACAAAAGAACATTTAAGGGTTTACGATGAATTCATCATTCGAGCTCCAAACTTTGAATTGACTTTAATTTCTTGTGTATTTTAGGCATATATCTCATTTCTAAACTTTAGTTTTACATTATTGCACTTATTTAATCGTTATCCATATGTTTTAAATTAATGGGTTTGAAATTAGGTTGAGGGGGTTTGATTGGATCACTTGAACTACTTTTCTCATGATTTAAATTGATGATTTATGCTTTAAATTTATGGTTTTTGGACTAACTGGGTGCATTGTTATGAAAATTGAAATGGGGAACATGGGTTTCCCCAAATCGGTGATTTTTTGGCTTGATAATGACATTAACCCCAACCCACTTTTTAAATTTGATTTTTGAACATAGATAAATACATAATTCAACTAATTTATGAACCCATGCATTGCATTAATGGATAATTGTTAAAATAGATTTAAAAGGGTCTTGGTGACCATGTTTTAGATTTTAAAATGGAACTTGGGAATCGAATGTTTACTTGGATTGGTTTGACATGATTATATGAGCTTGCAAGCATAATTGACATAACGATAAAGGTGGTAAACCCTTGATATATGACTCCTGGCTTAATGATTGGGATTATGTGTAAATTATTTTAAATTGGGCTTAAAAAAAATTATGTAGCTCACCGTAAAGGTGTAGTCCCGGGGGGACTAACACTGGAAACCACATTTGTCGGGGTGGGGCTCTATATGACCATGTGATTGGTTTACACATTATATTTTGGAATGGATAGAGCCTTGGTGTCTTTAGCCTTTCCTTCGGACTTCTTGGTTCGTGTGGCTAACACGCACTAGGGCTCTTTTGGCAGAGGGAGCTGAAACCTACAGCCCGTGGGTGCCTTTAGGATGCTGCAAGCTACATAGTTTAGGTTAATGGTTTAAACTCGCATGTCCATGACCCTTGTCCCTATCCTGGCATCCTATATATGTATATATAATTGTTGTGCATAGGGTTTTGACTGGTTTATGGCATTGGCATTATTTTAGCATTTTTTCTAAGTTACATGTCAATGCTTATTCCACTGACCATCCCTAGTCGCTACATCATTTCATAATGTAGGGTCCGAACGGTTTTCTATTGCTCTTATGCAATGTTAGGTGACCTGGTATTCTTGTAGATTTGCTGTGAAGTGATAAGCCTCCACTCTTGCGAAAGACCATTTCATTTTGCTGATTTCTTTATTCACTTAGTATTTCTATTTGGATACTTCTGCCGTAGTTGGGAGCATGTCCCTACTTAGTTGGTATTCTATTTTAGAGGCTTTTATGGGTAGGTGTGGGTTGAATTATTGGAATTGGCTCTTAGAACTTTCATTTGACTTATTTATCTTTTATTACTATCCTAATTGGCTTCCACTTAATTGATATTATTGTGCTCTCGAGGTTAGGCTAAGGGGTGGTCTCCGATCCATGGTGGGCTTGAGATATCTTTCACGGTCAGGCCCTTGTTCAGATCGTGGCATAATTAGGCCAAAAGCCTAGTTGAATTCCTTTCCTCTCTTTATTTAGATGTATGTTTATTTGATACTACCAACTTTTTATTAACTTAGTCAAACCTCCTAAAGAGTTACGATGTTCTTGGCGTTATTAGTTTATTATTTTGGCATTATTTTACTTGTTGAAATTTAATTTAGTGTTTAAAATCTTTTGCTCATTTTATTGTTGTCTTTTCCTTTATGATACAAAACACATTCATACTTTCTTGATTATCATTGTTTTCTCAATAATTTAATAAATTAATCCCCTTTACTTGAAAATAATCAATCCCATTTTCTAAAAATTAGTCAAATAACGAGTTAATTTTTTTTAAAATAGACTACACAACTTTAGGTTAACAGGTACGTTTGATGTCTTAACAACCTTTCAAGAGTATTAATGGGAACAACTTACCTCGATTTCTTTTTAAAAAAAATTATTTTAAATCTTTAAAGATTTTCTTAAATTTTCTAAATAAATTAAGTAGCAACTCTTTTCTTGATCGAATTTGAAAATTTCTTTAAGTTTCAAGTTTAATCAAGTCAGTTCTAATGCGTAAATCTTGAGAATTCGATTCTAGATTGTTGAACAAGATTGCTTGGATTCTTAAAAAATATCATCAATCGATTGTTAGCATGTTAAGAACATCCTTAGGAAGAAATCGAGGTATGCCTGATTTTGAAAATATTTTCTTTAAGTATTTTTAACTATTGATACTCACTCATCAAGTTTGTTTATCTTTCCAACTATATCTTCTTATGAAGTATGAAATTATCAACGCATGTATCTCTCAAATTTGTTTTAACTATAAATAAGATTTTAGAAAGACTTTATGTGTGTGAGGGACAAGCTCACATCAAACCGTAGTATTTTAATTTCGTTCTATTTTATGAACTATATATATGTTCATGATTTTCTCCATAATTAGGATTATTTGAACTTAAAGTTAAAGTGATGATTTTTATGTATGATTTGGCTCTATTAATGAACTATTGACTTGAAACTTGATTTAATAAATGTAAAAATGATTTTTAAACTTGACTAATTATTAATATACCTCTATTTATGAGATAACAATTTTGAAAGAATTACTACGACATGACCGTGAAATATGATTAAAATGATAATTTATTATTTTGAATAATATGCTATGATTGAAATTGTTTATATTTAATCATTCCTATTTTAGGATGTCCCTATATTGAGATGCCGGTAAGACATTGCGCTATTTTGGATGTCTCTATATTGAGATGCCTATGAGAGATGCTCCTTTAGCAATGCCCCTATATTGCTAGACCTATGAGAGTTGTCCATGTTTTGAGATGCCCTTACTTTGTGATGCCTGAAAAGGTATTCCTATTTTGAGATGTCAATAGGATGTATCTAAAAGATTCCCCTATTTTGGAATATTCATAAGAGATTCCTCTATTTTAGGAAAAAATTTTGGTCACCCCATAAACGGAATGATTTATTTTTATTAAATTCGATCGTGAATGACGTGATGACTTTAATTAAATTTATTGGGCTTTAATATTATTTACATGATTGTTAAATATGATAAAGTGAATGTGACTACTCTTATTAAACAATACAACTCTTATTAAATAATTTTTCTTAGTTTATGACTTACTCATTATAATTATTTTCTCATTATTATTATTGTTATTGTTGTTGTTGTTGTTGTTGTTGTTATTTCGTTGTTGTTGTTGTTGTTTTTGTTGTTGTTGTTGTTTTAATATATGAACTTTTGTCCCAAAATGCTATCCGAGTATCCAATACTCGGACATTTCATCTTTATTTTTGGTGATGTGTTACGCATTGAAAAGGAGCAGGTTCCTAAGGATTGCATCTCTTAGAAGCGACTTGCATTTAGATAAATTATTGTTGAGGTCACATACTTACTCTTGGGATTTCCTACTTTTATTGCTTTATTAGATTATTGAATTGCGCATCGAGTTAGTTAATTTTTCATAGAGATCTCATAGATAGATATTGCTTCATGGATACTTAATGAGTTTTCTTTGAACTTATAAGGGTATTACTTTCCTAAGTTGATTTACATATCATAAATTTTGCAATAAATTATTGTTATTTCTTTTAATGACCATTGTCTTAATTTATACTTACATAATTTAAAATAGTGGGATAACAGTATGTGAATAAGTAAGCAATGATGCGAAAAATATATGAATTGCATCTATAAGATGGTTTCTATGTAGTTTCAGAGTATCAGATGACTATTGTGCTAGGATAGATTTTGAGGCACCACACAATTAGGACAATTTCACATTCTTATAATTTGATGAGATCCTACATTAGTTCATTAGTAAACATATTTAGTTTTATTATTTTTGAATCACTAGGATATGTCTTAGTTGACCACATTCATTCCTTGTCACAGATATTTCATAAACAATAGGTTATTCTCTTGGAGTTATTAGTAATACTTACTAATATGGAATGCTTGAATAAATATTATTATCTTTAGGTATTTTCATTTACAATAGAATGTATTGTCTTTTAATGATTATAATCATCCATGAGTTTCATTTTTAAATGCTTTGAAAAGGCTTACACAAAAAATTTTATTGGAACATATGGGTGAGAATTTCCATATGAGTTTGGTTTGCTCAGGTCCAATAGTTCTCTGAGTGTCAATTATCGTGATAATCATATACATATTTTAAAATATATTTGAATTATTATAAATATATTTATTAATAAGATTAAGATGCTTATGAATGTAATACACGATTGATAAGGCTAATGGGTGTCAAGCGTAGGGACATGAATAAAGTCTATAGGCATCAATGGATTAAATCCAAGGATATCAAATACATATGACGTGGAGACCATAAGGTGTCAATTCAAGGCGTTAACTAATCATATATGTGTCAAACACTCCATCTAAGTTATATGTAGGTCATAAAATGTAACACGCCGGTTTTCTGAATCGGATCGCTACACAGTGCCCATGATCCCGAGGGACCACAAGCTAACCCATGATTGATATCTTTATCTGTATACTTCAATATATGACGTAATAATGCAGAAAACATGAACAATAGGCCATAAGGTTCAACTGCATAGAATATCTGACATATCATAACATTCATATGGGGTAACGAATACCCAAAACAGCTGAAATCTGAATCAAATCTGAGCTAAATCTGAAAGCCTCTAAATACTGTCTGAATAAGGAGTTGAAAGAACATGTCTCCAACTAACTCCGTCTAGCAAAACTGAACTGAAATAATAAATAAAATAAATAATATCATCCTCGAATGGATGAGGACTCACTGCAACTCTGCGACTGGAATGCTACTGCTACTGCTGATCTGGAGCTCGTATCTGTGAACCTATGGTGTAACGTGAAAGAAAGCACCATAGCATAAATGCGCCAGTACAACTAGGAGTACTGAGTATATGAGTAAGGTAGGCTAAATGCAAAAGGGTTTATATACATGAACGATGCTAACTGACTGACTGATATGAACGTAAGAGTACAAATATGCATATGTAGTAACTGAGATCATGATTACATGATAGCTAAATCTGGACACTAATACATGATCTACTACTATCTAGCATGACAACTACTAAAATTCTAATAACATCGATGACTGTGTCTGACAGTCCTGAATCTAATGGAACTATTTGTGTTCCATTCTGTAACTAAATTGACTGTATCTGACAGTCCTGATATACTTAAATCTGAAGAACTATCTGAGTTCTTTTACTGAGACTGGACTGAAACTGTGGGAAGTAGTTGTTTGACCGACATTCCCCAATAACGCATATAGCTAAGTTGGGGTCCAATCTCTGCCCCAACTGGAAGGGTGTCAATACTGCACTACTGGTAAGGACAGTTGTGAGTGACCCTTAGCTGGCAGGTACTCAAAATGAGAATGGTGGGAACCCTAAACTGATGGATTAAGCCACCTCATCAACCCTAATCTGACAGGTTAAGATGCCTCAACCTACACTGGCTACGTAGTTCTGGAACACAAGGATGATAACTAAGAATCACACCCTAAACTGGCAGATGAGTTCCCATCCTTGGGTTCACTCGGTGTTAACTTCTACTCCTATATGAAAAGACTGAACGTGATTTAAATGACGATACATGGACTGAGTAACTGACTTTTGTTGATTGACGGATTAGTGTTATTATTTGAGAATTAACTGAGATCATGAGATTTTTGAGGTTTCCTGAGTCACATGCCCGACTGAGTTCTATCGATCATCTCTTGACTGAGATTATTGATATAACATAACATGGATCTAGGCACAAAGCTATATTTTTTGGGTACAAGTACCCCCAGGACTCGATGGAAGGAAACTGACACACATGACTGACTTGATCATAAGAGTAGAGTCCACAATTTACCATATCATGAGTAGGGGATTTCACACTAAGCATAGTTCTCAACATCTTATACATGGAAGGGATTCATACAACATGTATATACTTGCATAGCTTCAATATCATGGTCAATCCATATCACAACAACAACGCATATCACTCACATGGAATTCATGGGAAATCGTAAAGCATGGAGCATGGACTTGTCATTTAAGCACTATTAAATCATGGGACATGAATTCTATCATCTAGGCATATTATCAAACACTTTGCGTGCATTCTTTTAGCTTAAGTATGTTCATGAATTTCACCATATTAAGCCACATAAGGATCATGGGTTTCAACTAACAAACACATATACTTCATGAAATCACCTTTAGATATCATCTTGAAACTTAAACAACAATCATCAACATATACATGCTCATATCACAACAAGACAATCACAAAATAATATTCAAAACATGGTTCTTAAGCTCTATGAACGAAATGGATCCAATGATGAATACTACGCATACCTGACTCAAGGTTCTTGATGTTTATGAACTTGAAGGATTTGAAATCCTTTGATTTTTTAAGAAGATTGGGTCTTGTTATTGGAGATTAAATTTAGAGAGAAACCCTAGTTTTTGTTTATGAAATAATAATAAGCAAAATGGCTGAATTCGGACTCATCTGGGTATATATAGGCAAGTGGTAAGTGTCCAAAATACCCCTGTTAAAACGGCCTGGAAGTAAACTGAACGTGGCGTGTGACGACCTGACTGACGGTCTGTCAGGAACTTGACGGTCCGTCAGGAACTTGATGGTCCATTATTTCGACCGTCATACATGGACCAGAAATGGGGTTCACTGGATAAGAGTTGATGGCCTGGATGACGGTCCGTCAAAAATCTAACAGTCTGTCAACTCGTCTATCAATCCTTATCCAGAACGTGGCCCTACTGCCTTGGCTGTGATGGACAAAGTGGCGGTCTGTCAACTTGGACTAGCACCTGGGCATTTCGTTCAGTTCTGAGTAAAACATCCATAACTTCCTCGTCTGGTGTCAGATTTGGACAAAATTAGTATCGTTATAAAGCTAACTTAATTTCTTACGTGATAGAAAGTAGAAAACTCAAAAATACCACGGGTACAAAAAAGATTTATATTTCAAAGAAAGTACTAGTATCCTTGAGATAATTTCTAGCTAGGAATAAGCACGGGTATTACATAAAAGCACCACACTTTCAAGGTTTTCTTTAAACACTTTCACTATTCAAAATGTGTTACATTATACAGGTAATTCAGAAAATTATCAAGAAGTGTTAAATGAACTCATTTTGTTCTTTAAAATTTTAAATCTCTTCATCAACCTTCAAACACAATTTAAGTTTAGTAACTTAAGTACATGCTCATTCCAGATACATCTGGTAACAAAATGATTTAAAAATTCTTTCTTACATTTTGACACGACTCGAACTAGGGCCTAGTCGTGTCGAGCATTTCAAGTCCAACCAGGACCAGAGACCACTTCTAATACCTAACCGTAACCGTCCTGCACCCTATATCGGATGAATTCCTAACATATAACAAGATATAACAATAATAATTCAAGGACATTAAATAAAGTATATGATCATAATCCAAAAACCTCAACTAAATATCCAATCGGTGCCAACCGTAATGCCAATATCAATACCAAGGCGGACACCAATACCGACACCGTCTATGTCCATAGTAGTCTGACAAAGCCTACAACCAGAATCAAAGAACATCCGATTGGTACATACCACCAATCATGGCCAAAATAAAATCCAAGAAATAACAATAATGAAAATAAATCCATAGCATGAAATGGAGCCTTTTGTAGTATGGAAGCTCACCACTTTAATCTGACTCAAAGTTGTCCAAGTATTCAAGTCACTGAGCACGAGAAATGGTAGTATGATTGGTTTTTGCATTGCGTGGGGATACAACACTCAAAAATAGTTAGCAGAGTGAATGCTAGCATATAACTCAAGGATAAAGATAAAATAATATCATTATTCAAAACCAAATCAAATAACCATATGAAAACATATATATACATATATATGTAGTGTCGGGGTAGGGAGAAAGGTTTACTAACCTTGGTTGCATAGCTTGACCTTCCTAAAACCACCCACGGGCTATATGGGTTCAGCTCCCCCTGCGGAAAGGGCCCCATTGCGTATTTGCCGCACGACCAGAGAAAAGAACTTGAGATGACTAGTACATCTCCAAAAATATAAAGTGTGACATCATGCACATGGTCACCCATTGAGGTAGTAACAGAAAAAGGGTATAAAATACACTCGGAACCAAAACCAAAATGCACTGCCACAAATGAGGTCACATAAGAAAAAGTGGACCCTGGATCAAGTAAATAGTATACATCACGGGAAAAGAGTTTCAGCATATCAGTAATGACATCAGGGATTCCTCGAATTCCAGAAGGATAGTAAGAACATAAAATTAGTTTTGACCAGTTCCGGAGCTAAATGGTGCACCCTTTGGTGCCGGAGCTGAAGAAGAGGCTACTTTTCTTCATTATAGTAGCTCCGATGCAATTGACCATAACATCTGCAGGGAGGATAGAATGAAGCTGATTAGGCCCCACTAACCTGGGATTGGGCACCCTATGCCCTATAATTATCACCACTATAAAAATGCCTATCACTATATGACTTTGGGTAGGAGGCACTATCAGTCGAATAAGACCCAGAATTGCACCACTTCTTTTTGGGTCATGTTATGCCATCCCTGCCACTCTATTTTGACTACCACCCTGCTCAAAAAATTTAAATTTCTTGCTCTGCCCCTTCCCTATTTCATCTTACTTCCTCTTCTCTTCCTCAACTTACTATATGTACCTAACCAACCTAGAGACATCTATCTCCTTGTTCACACGGCAGCTTTTCTCTCAGAAAATCAAGTCTCGGGACAACTCGAAAGCAAACTTTCTCATTCTATCCCTCATGTTAGAAACCAAATCCGAAGCATACCGATATAACTGATGAAACATCAAGGCATACTACTTGACTGACATCTTGCATTGCTTTAGGTTCAAAAACTTTTTCGCCTCCGCCTCCCTCAACTCTTGAGAAAAGAAGCACTCCCACAGGGCTGACTCGGCATCATCACCCCTAGTCTGTTCTCATTCCTCATACCATTGGTATGATACATCTTTCAATTAATAGGCGAAAAATTCTACACCCTCTACGTTAGTAGCATGCATAACACGAAAGATCTTTTCTATCTCATCGACAAAACCTTGAGGATCCTCCTCAACCTTAACACTAGTGAACAAATGAGAGTTCAACCTCCTAAATTGGCTAACCCTTGTGAACTTAGATGGAGTAACAAAAATACCATGCTCAGATTAAAAAGCTACCAACTGTGCCAACATATGAATAGACTAACGAAACTCATCATTTATCATATCAGTCTGAAGAGCTCAAGAAAGACTGGAGAAAACTGGTGGAATTCCAGGAGGGAAATTAGGGACTGGACCTCTAGACAGGGTCTGGACCCCATAAGTAGGATGGGTCCCATCAACATTATCCTTGAGTGGGACAAAAGAGTTTCCGTGAACTTCAGATTATCTGGGAGGCATGATCTAAAAAGCAAACAAATGGGTATTAAATAAGATTTCAGGACCTTGGACTCTATAGCTTGAAAATAGAACATAAGAAAAAGAAATATTTCAAAATGTATTGTAGCCTTTTCCTTATGAGTGTGGCGCGCTACACACCCTTAAAAGAGACTTTACTCGACACTGCTTTGTCGGGCAATCAATTGACCATGAACCTAGGGCTCTGATTCCAATCTAACATGACCCAAACCAGGGCCTAATCACGTCGGGCATCTCAAGTCCAACCAGGACCAGAGACCACCACCAATATCCAATCGTAATCGTTCTGCACCCTATGTCGGATGAATTTCAAACATATAATAAGATATAATAATAATAATAATAATTTAAAGACATTAAATAAAGTCTATGATCGTAATCCAACAACCTCAACCAAATATCCAACTGGTGCCAACCCTAATGCTAATACCAATACCAAGGCTGACACTAATGCCAACACCGTTTATGCCCATAGTAGTCTGACAAAGCCTCTAACCAGAATCAAAGAACATCCAATCGGGACAAACCCCTGACCATAGCTAAAACCAAAATCCAAGAAATAACAATATTAAAAAGAAGTCTTTAGCATGAAATGGATCTTTTTGGAGTATGGAAGCTCACCAGTTCAATCTGACTCAAAGTTATCCCCGAATCCAAGTCACTGAGCAGGAGGAATGGTAGTATGGTTGGCTCCTTCATCGCGTGGATATACAACTCTCGAAGATGATTAGTGGAGTAAAAGCTAGCATGTAACTCAAGGATAAAGATAAAATAATGTCATCATTCAAAACCAAATCAAATAACCATATGGAAACACACACATATATATATATATCGTGATAGGGTAGGGAGAAAGGTTTAGCATGCAATTTGAAACCTTAAGCTGGGTTGCGTAGCTTGACCATCCTAAAACCACTCATAGGCTTTATGGGTTCAGCTCCCCCTGCTGAAAGGGCCCTAGTGCGTGTTAGCCTCACGCCCGAAAAAAAGAACCTGAGATGACTAGTACATCTCCAAAAATATAAAGTAAGACATCATGCACACGGTTACCAAGACCACCCTCACATCAGCAAACATGAGGGTTTGCTACTCAACCCCCTTTAAGCCCATATTAAATAATTTTGACATTCCCAACCAATTATCAAGGAGTCTTTTAATTTGGCATTAACCATTGGTATCGTCATACCAAAATTAAAGCTTGCAAATCTATATTTTTATGCCATATAGAACTATTAAACCAAAATTAAACTCCATTGTTTTCAATTAAATCAAGACCATGGCCACCAAAGCCTTCCCAAAACCATTTGAAATCAAACCAAACCAATTTAATTTCCATTATCATTTATGCAATGCAAGGATTCCAAGAATAGTCAAGCTAGGTGACCAAAATCATTCTCATTGGTATTTTAACAAACAGGTTGAGGGCACATAAGTTTCAAACCATACCCAAGTAATTTGGGGAATTCATAATACCCCGAAATTCATTTACCATTAACATGCATTCCACAATGTCAAAATCATACTAAAAGCATGAAAGAAAACATAATTAAACCATGAGAAACCTTGTTCAACCATCAACATCCAAAACCCACAACCTTTGTTTAAAAACTATTACAACTAAAACACCGAGGGAGGAGTAACATGTCTTAGACACCAAGGACGACAGAGAGAAACTACCCTTCAAGCCTTAATTGAGAATCTTGATAAAACCCTAGCTTTTTGCTTGAACGAGAGTTTGAGAGAGATTTTAAAAGTGTTTGATTGAAAATAATAGATTAATGATGTCCCAAAAGGTGTTTTAAGTCGTGGTGTCAAAGGGAGTTAAAAGATAAAATGTCCAGAATACCCCTAACTTAAAACTGTAAAAATACCGTGGGTGGTTACAAGTCGATCACGTGAATTGTGTCCACAACATACGACTCGTACCATTGTGGTGTCATTAATACAGTGAGTTAGACACCCACACACTGTCCACCATATGATTCAACTATACAACTCATACCCTATCCTCACGGCTCTTAGTGAGCCACTCGTACTAAGATCCAAGTCAAGTCACTAAGTTTATAATTTGATAAAGGATCGTCCTAATGACCCATCACCACCTGTAATGACTCGTACAATTAAATCGTAACCATAACAGAAACCCAACAAACATCCACTGGACACCTAATGATTCGGGTCACCTGACCTGTACCCACACCATACAACTCGTATGGTTAAGTCTTCAGCAGATTAGTGAGCTCAAAGCTCAGAAATTCTCCAAGGGCCAAAACCCAGGATATTTCACATTTGATCCAACACTTTTAAGATATGCATTTATGTAGGATGACATACTTAAACTGTCAAGCCTCTATTTAGCTTAGGCTTAAGTGAAAATCCATTCACTCGAGGCCAACAATTTGTAAAAAAGACTCAATCTATACATATTAGGGCTTAACAATACCAATTACATGCTTAACAAGAACAATTCATATTTAAATAAGTCATAATTAAGTTCACACTACACCATTCTTAAATTGAAGTGAAGTCTTGAGTAATCCATTTATTCTATACATTCAATAATTCATAAGTACAAATAAAAAATAGTTCAATAAGTATTTTAATTATCTATGACTATCTAATATATTAAGTTCATTTAGTTATATCTAATTCACCATCTTCATCAACCACTATTAATATCCATTTTTAGGGTATTCACTATTTGAAAATAATTAAGTAATGTCGAGTCACACAAACCCCTTGTGAGGTCTGATGGCTTGCTCGATATCCTCTTGTAACCTCAACACGATGGATAAAATTGTCCTGTCTCATCCCTCGACCATATAGCAGTCTCCTCATGGTACAAACTCATCATAAAGGATTTTATGAGATCTTTTGTTCCATCTTCTCTTTTTTAACTCAATTTTTAAGTCATAACATCCATGCAACTCACTTCGAAATCATTTCCCAACACACTTATTGATATATTTACTATCATTGGACATATAATTTTAATTTTCACCATATTAGTCATTAACTAAAAATGGATTAACACTTTAAAAAGTGTAATTATTTCTTCGGGGTTTTATAGTTTAGATCTGATGGGGAGATTCATCAATCAACTAGATCGACTTTAGGTTTAAGGTCTATGGTATGGTCCATGCCCGCCCTTTTATGTGATGTAATCACACCCGTATCTGCCTATGTTTCCGAATTGGTTAAGTTCATAAATTTTCAAGTTATTTGAGAAACATTTAAATGAACAATGGTGGTCAAATATTCAGTAAATAGTGTTGTGTGTTTTGGCTAGGGGCGCACAAAAATTGATTAAACTGATAAACTAATTAAAAAAAATGTTCATGATTTAATGCTATCGGGTTATGGGCTAATAACTAATTAAAAAAAATGTTCATGATTTAATGCTATCGGGTTATGGGCTAATAATTTTAAATGGTTTAGTAATTTTCTTATTGGACTATAGATTCGATTTTCAATTTTGTATTTTAAGATTTTAGTTAATGGTTAAATAGATAACTCAATAAGATTATTTTAAAACTATATTTTGTTTATATAATAGTGATTTTAGATTTTAAATACATACCTTCTTGTTTTTTGTATTTTATATGATGTTGTGTTGGTGCAAACTTTATGCATGTAAATGAAATAAGATAAAGTAAAAGAAAATAGAGAAATATTTTCTTATCGATTAAACTGAAAACCTAACCGATAAAAATCAAAACCAACTAATCAAAAACTGATAACCAATATTTTATTAATTTAGTGTGTTTATAAATCGAAAATCGATTTCCAGGCCTAATTCTTTAATAATCACTTCAGCTCTTTCATACTTCTGACGTCGACTCATCTTGCTTGGAAGTCTTAAGAATGCAGCAAAAACGAAGGCTACCTCTAGTTCCCCTAGTTTTGAACTTTGACTTACTTTTGGATCAGACCAAATTACTTTGTTCATCATCTTTAGAATAGAATTTTCCATTCCTATGTAGGTACTAGCAATTAGTAAAGGACTGCTTGACTGGTGTAAACATCTATACAAGTGCTCAACTAAATCCTCTAAGCAGTTTATAGAATTTTCTCTTTAGAAGAATCTTTCTTTTTTCTTACAAAATATGTACAAACTTTGAGCAAATATTTCCTCTTACCTAACTTTACCCACGCGCAGTTAGTACTACCAATCCCACGTCTCTACAAATACTCAATCAGCAATCACGTGCCACAACACGAGAAATATAGAGCGTGACAATATGTTCTTGCACGCGAGTGAGTAAGAAAGGAGAGAAAAAATGTTTAAGAAAAGCACAAGAACAAAGAAAGTTCGATTCAGGAAAGAAGAGAAAGACAGAGAAAGAGGGGAAGGTAGGTATTGTCAATTCTTGATTCAGAATTGTGATTTTCTGGAGAAGAATATATTGAAATGCAGAGCGATGGAAGAGAAAGCTACATGAGTATCAAGAAACAAGTAAGAGTTGAAAAGCATTTGTTTTTCTATACTTTGTGAATCTGAATTGGTCCAATAAGGTCAAAAGTGTCCACTTTCATCCGTATGAACTCTTATTTCTCTCACCCTTTAAGTATAAATCTCTGTTCTTTCATCCCAATTTCATGTAGAATGAATTTGAACTTGAAGTGTGAAGCTTCAAGCTTTGAAGTTTTAGATAAAAAGTGACATTTTGGGTATGCTTAGGTTTGCTCTGGAATTCTTGGAAGTTTCAACTTATTGAATTGGGAATAAAGTTGTGGCTTTACTTGGAATTACAGCGAGGTGTTCTTGCTGGAAATGGAGAGTTTTTATTAAGTAACAATAGTTTTGATGGTATTTTAGGCATGGAGTCTTATTAGGGACTTGGGATTTATACTTTCTCGAGATTGGGTTTTGGAGGGAGATTTAGTTGAGAATTTGGATTTCTGTTGGAGACCTCACTCAGCCCTTTTAAATCTAATACTGTTACAAGTTGGGATTTTGGAGATTGGATTTGATTTGGCAACGCAAATATTACTATTACAGGAATTCAATGTAGTTTCCAAGTAAGCTTTTTGGAGTTGGGAGGAATAAACCCTAATTTTAGTTGTGGAATTGGGTTCTGGTCCTGACATTCTCTGTTTTCAACCAGTAGGAACTATATAGTCTTTGCTTCTTTTGTATGGGATTTATGTTCTGACAGATATGCAACCTCCACATCAGCATTCACGGATCAATCTTGCCGAATTGAAAGCTCAAATAGTGAGGAAACTCGGACCAGATGGGTCGAAACAGTACTTCTATTACTTAAATAGGTTGCTAAGCTTGAAAATAAGAAAGGGTGAGTTCAGTAAGATTTGTCTTAGGATCTTCGGGAGAGATAACATTGCACTGCACAATCAGTTTATCTGTTCTATTTTGAAAAATGCATGTAATGCAAAAGTTCCACCATCAAGAGATAATAAGTTTTTGAAGCCTAATATAGTGCTTGGTAGTAATGAGGCTTCAAATGACTCTTATGAGCAAAATGGATCACGCGTTTCCTTGAGACACTCTTCAAATCAACCCGGTTTGTCAAATGGGAACATTCTGCCATCATCTCCACGAAAGGCCAGAACAGGCTTGCATGGTCATAGAGCTGGGGATCTCCACAGTGCGCTTGGACCAAATGAAAAAAGTAATTTTACTTTTCAACAATCAACGACAGAATCGAGTGATTTTGATGTTACTAAGAAAAATGGTGACTTGAATCCCCTTGATGGTTTGATGGCTGTACATCACAATCCAGGACTCACACAACGATCAGAGGAGGGAAGGGAGGCATCAAGCCAAGAAGCAGCCAAACTTACTTTAACAAAGAGACCTGTTGAAGGTCCAGTTTCTGTACATAACAAACAACAGGCTAGAGGTGATGGGAAAGAGATGCATTCTAGGAGACAACTACAAGCTCCGTTTGGAGTTCCATTCTACTCTGTTAGTGTAGGTGGATCACATAGAGTATTATCTTTGGCAACAGTTAGTAAATGTATTAGCTCTTCTCGTTTTGGTGCTTTATTGGACACCATGACATTGAGGGAACGCATGGAGCAGATTGCTGCAGAACAGGGCCTCGAAGGGGTGGCAAATGATTGTGTCAATCTTGTGAACAATGGTTTAGATTCTTACTTAAAAGGTTTAATCAGATCTTGTGTTCGACTTTTGGGTGCAAGGTGTGGGCATGAGCCCGCTCATATCAGCAAAACGAAGCAGCCGACCTATACGAAGTCTGTCAATGGTCTCAGACCAGGCCATCATTTTCAGGTGAGTAGCGATAGATCTTCAGAAGTCATGCAAGAACAGGTTCCGCACAGCCTTATATCACTGCAAGATTTTAGAGTTGCGATGGAGCTAAACCCACAGCAACTTGGCAAAGATTGGCCATTGCTCTTGGAGAAAGGATGTGCTCGTATCTGACGAATAAAGCATGTATAGGGACTTTGTTGTCTTCCACTTGTGCTTGTATTGGTCCCTGCTGAATCAGAGGGTACCCGCCTTTCAAGGGTCTTTGTGCTGCCTGTGTTGTTAGTTCTCTTATGGTCCTTTAACCATTCAATAACCGTTTAAGATTGGAATTTTCTCTTTGAAGATGATAGCATATTTATTTCACCTGCTGCAGGGCTTAACCTTGGCCAGAAAACCCCCATTTATTTGCAACCACTGAAAGGGACTTGAAAAAGAGAATCCCTGTTGGTTGCCCTGTTGTATCATTAGCATAATTACGTTTAAATATTTTCTGCATTCGCATGTAATTTATAGTCAATGAGCCAATTTAGAACAGTTTTGGAGGAATAATTGTAGCGTAGTGCTTCTGCAGAAAGATGAAACTGAATGATGCAAGAGTTCAGTGATGCAAGAGTTCATGTGTATTAATGACATGTTAAACAGATTTTCACCAGTGGCTTAATCAGCTCACAATTTCCTTTCTTTTAAATCACAGCTTGTATGGTTGCTGTCCAAGTTTTGTTTTCTTACATTGTTAATGTTTACCCGAGCAACCACATTAATGCAGCTTATTTCTCCTTTTTCTTGATGCTCAATATTGTGTTGAGAGCTGGGACATTTCTTTAATTGACTTAAACATACTGTTCGACTTGAGATGAAAAACTTATTGGTATTCCTTTATTCTCTTTCCGAAATACCAACTTGACGAATAAAGATAATTATACATTCTTGTGATATATAAAGTGGTACTTTGCATGTGGGGAACACATCTTTGGTGTGTAATATCTAAATAATCAAATAGGTCTGAAGAAGCTACATATTAGTACTCTTAACACATCCAGCTTCTACTGATTGACGGTTTTCTGGTCAGAATTAATAAAATTAATGGATGAGAAACAGAAATGAAAATGAAAACTTGTTCTGACAATGGAATTGCAGTTGGAAAATGGAGATTCTTTCTTTTGCACAGGGTAATGGAGATGGAACCAGCCATTCTTGCAGGAAACTGGTGATATTGTTGCGGTTCAAGAAAAAATGCTAACCTACCTGGAAAAAGAAGAGGTCAGAGGAAAAGTTTATCCCTTTTCCTATTTCTCTACTTATGGCTTTTGGTATTGAGTAAAGAAATTTTGCTTCTAAGAACTGCAATAGCGCACAAGTAT
Organism: Capsicum annuum; assembly: GCF_002878395.1. Taxonomy (NCBI): domain Eukaryota; kingdom Viridiplantae; phylum Streptophyta; class Magnoliopsida; order Solanales; family Solanaceae; genus Capsicum; species Capsicum annuum. Next base: position 173,805,295 of record NC_061122.1, on the reverse strand, counting down.
TCTGGAAGCTCTACGGCTAGTTTTCGGCTCTAGTGCTAGTTTTCGTAATATTTGCATGTCTCTAAAAGCTTCTTTCTTTATCCTAGGCCTTGATCTCTGAATGTAGTGTCTTTCTCTCATTATTGCTAGGTACTTGTCCAATACGGTTGACTTTCTACTTTGATTGCATATTTCTAACCTGTAGGGAATCTGGAATTGTAAGTTACTCTTGCTTGTTAATCATCAGCTCTGTTCATTTTACAAGTTAATTTGCATTTAGATTTGAGAAATCATCCTGCTCTTACAGATTCTTGGAAGTCTAATCGTGTCCTACAATATTTTATCAACTCATTTTCAAGAAGCTATGCTGTATCTGGTAAAAGTGTTAACTGGCTATTTAGAAGAAATGCAGATATCCATTTGTTCTACTGTTGGACTTAAGGTCTAAATTAGTGGCTAAAATATCACAATGAATGCTTAATAGTTTGTTTTTTACGATACAATGTGAAATTCTTGACAATATTCTGGCAATTATCCATGAGCCAAAAGCTGTAGCAAGGAAATGAAAAGAAGTAAGCTAGCGTTTGGCCATTGATTCCCAAATATTTTTGGCAAGTTATTTTTGGGTTAAGATTTGGTGAAGTTTCATCATGTGTTTGGCCATAGTATTTGGGAAACATATTTTACCTTTAAATGTTACCCAAAAAATGGAATTTCGCCCAAATATTATTTTTTTTTCTAGTATTTGGGAATTTGGATTATTTGCCAAATAATGGCAAACTATATGGCCAAACACTTCTTGCCAAGTATTTCCTAAAAACTACTTGGGAAATCTATGGACAAATGGGTCCTAAGTTTTGTTAGTAATATTGTATATTGTAGCTTAAGGATAAGGGGAAAAGAGCATGAGAAAGATACTTCATCCAACTTAACATCGGAATATAATGTCAAAAATTGAGGCCTTAGGGAGGAGGCTATTATATAACATACGATTTGACAGCTTAATATAATCAAGAAAAATGTTCTGCAACTGTTTTGACACAGTAATGATGCTAAGAAAGTATTTTGGTTATTAGAAGGTTCTTCCATATATGTTGCACCCAAGCATGTAGCCTAGCGGTCAATATAGTGGGTGAAAACCTTGGACACGAGGGTTCAAATCTAAGTAGAAACAAAAAAGTGCTGCATGATTTCTTTCCATCGGTCTTAAGTCTTGGTGGGCAGCATTACCCGATACCTGTGTTGATGGGACGTACCTATTAACTGGTGGAATACTCCAGGTGTGCAAGTCAGCCCGACAACCATCATTATCCAGATAAGAAAATGTCTCTTCCATATACGTTGAAATAATGTGGAATGTTGATGTGCTTGATGGATTATGCATGATGATAACCCAGTGATGGCCTAAAGTATCTTATGCTCCCATTTTCAATATGTTGTAGCTAGTTAAAACATTACCTGGATGTTCAGATGAAACTTCGATCTTCATTAGTTATGTTGCTGGAAATTTATGTCCAAATTAGTGGTTAAACATCACAATGGCTGCTAAATGATGCTAGATTGTTAGGTTACAATGTGAAATTCTTGAAAACTATAGTGGCAGTTATACAAGAGCTATATCATATTGAAAGGAAGTCTAAAGCTCTCTCTAAAGTTGCTGGTTTTGGGTGGATTGTCACTAGGAGGCCTGTTTGACTGAAAAATAGTTTTTGGACTATATGGCTGGAAAGAATAAAGGTTGCTTTGAAGGAAAAAGGATGCATGTTCCTAGAATCAAGAACTTTTGTTTGCATAATTTACTCTTCTGGTATAATAGCAGTAGTGTAGATAGTCTAGATCAGTACATGGATTTCTTAAGCTTGCTAGAAGGAAAGATTACTTGATATGCTGATGTTTCTTATGCTGTTGATTTTGTTCTATCCTGCACCTTCTTGGTTCCTTTTTAATAAATCTTGACCCTAGCAAATATATATATATATATATATATATAATTGTAAATTGCAGCTCAGAGAAATGGGAAAAGAAGCACGAGAAAGATATTTTGTCCAACTAAATATCAGAATAAGACAACAAAAGTCAAAACTGCTGTTGCTCTGTGTGCCTATTACGTCACACATGATTTGGCAGTAATTTATATGGTTAAGAAGCATGATCCCCAACATTTTTGACCCAGTAATGATCCTAATAAGGTATTTAGGAAGAGGATAATACTCGAGACTGATGGTTAAACTCGGTTTTGTTAAATTCTTGTTTTTCTATTGTTAGATCCAACAGAAAAGTGGAAAATATCTGTTTAGATCTCATCTCCAGGTAAACCAAATTAAATTTTCCCACTAAAAAATACATATAATTAGTTGCAGCACTTTCTCTTGAGTTAGAGGGAGAAATCTCAAATTCTTACTCTCCCTTTGCTAGGTGCGCAGCCTAAGCATCAGTCTCAAATGATAGGCTTTCAACTCCTATTTCCAGGATTGAGTAAGTTTGACTTCGATTTCATTCGTTTCAGTATTCCAGTAGAGTCTGTAATCAGTATATTTTGTTTAGGATTGACTGATTTTTAGTCTTTACCAGGATGGAATTTAAGTCTGTATTGCAACAACCCTTGGATGGAACAAAGCTAGACTAACGCTGAATGCAGATAAAGCTTGATCCTATTAATTCCAAACTTACTATAGTCGTCTTTTAAGGAGCCTGACTCTTAAACTCGGGGATGGCACGGTGGCGGCAAAGGGTTGGCGTGAATGACTTTGTCAAGGGCCTAGGTGCGGGTTGAATAAATCATGTGGACAACTGTGTGGCATTACCAAGCTGGAAACAAGCAATGTCGGCAAGGCAGCGTGCCATGGCATGGCATGGACTCTGGCCGACGTCTTCAGTGGGAAAGTTCGCATATGGCATGTGCCAAGGTCGGATCAAGTGCGGGCTACTGAGCGGAGCTAAAGGCAAGACTAGGCAGAAGCAAAGTGAAACAAGCAAACAGATAAGGAATGGCCCGAGGCAAACAAGAGTTAGCATGACCAAGGTAGATGCGGGCAAGGCATCGGCAGTGGCATGTGCGGCTAGGTTCACAGTAACAGTGGCCAGGCAATGGCTAGGAAGCCCCTAGACAATGCCTTAGCACCACGAATATCGCGCGAAATTGGGCATCACATGCGCGCATGCCGTGCACAGGCAGCAGTTACCTTTTTGTAACTGCTTGTGGGCAGATTTCTTATTTCTTGTAATATCTTTGTAATTCGAAATTTGAATGCCTAGGCAGTTGGGGATGTCCATTGCACTTTAATTTTGATTGGCCCTTATCATGACAAGTGTCGGCAGGCGGTTGGTTGTAAGCCAAATGTTGTAACATATTCTATTAACTAGTTTCATCCAGGCCCGTGCTAAGTCCGGGCCCAAATTCAAGATACAAAAATAAAAATATTAATTTATATTATATTTTTATCTTATAATTAATATTAATTAAGGAAATATTAAACATGTCTTTTTGATAAGTATTCATAATTATTTAAGTTGATAATCATATAATTGAATAATTTAAATTAGAATATTGATTTCGAGGAATAAAGTATTGTTGGAGAATTAGATATATTATACATAGCATGATTTAAAGTATAAAAACAATTAGAACATTAATTTAAAGCCTTAACAAAATTAATTTAACAAAGATCAGTAAGGATTACAGTAATACATTACTCATTTACTTATCATATTTATTTTTTTCACGCCCCTTAAAGAATAAACTTTTCTTCCCATTTTAATTATTGATTTGATCTTTTTCATGTCCGCTAAGAAAAATAATAAATACAAGATATTATTTATTAAATTGTACTATTTAGTACTTATATTTAAAAAAAAAAAAAACTTAAATAATATTCTAAAAAAATTATAATGGTGTATTAAAAAATCATTGCAAACTTTAATTTTATATTAAAAGTTATTTTGACATAATTTTTTTTCAAAATAAAGTGATTGTTTTTAATAAATAAAAGAAGTTTTAATTAAAAGATAATCCAATAAATAACAAGAAGAAATCAATCACAAAAGATCAAGGGGAGATGATCTTAACAAAAAAGGGAGGGGACAAAAATGAAATTATATTAAATTGATAATACTACTATTTAATTAGGATAATTTTCTAAAATTATTTTTTACTTCCGAGGGTTCGGGATATTAAATTGATACTACTATTTATTGAGAAGAATTTAGTACAATTACATTTACTTTTAAAGGTGTGTCTCGTATTAAGAATTATTTTCTCCATTTCAAAATAGTTAGCATTTTTGTTAGAAAAATTTGTCTCAAAATAATTGACATGCATAAAAGATCAAGAGATAATTAATCATTTTTTTTCAACTCTGCCCTTAGAAATAATGACTCTCAATATTTATTAAAGAAGATGCATGTAATCAATATTAAATAGATAATAGGGTCATATTAGTCAATTTATATTCTTTATTAATTTTTTCTGAAAAAATTATGTAAAATTTATATATGCTAATTATTTTAAAATGAATAGAATATATCAAAATTAGAAATACCATAGAATATGAACCGCAATAAAATAAAAATAAAAAGTCTTAAAAAAGTACACTGCACTTCAAATTTTAAAATATATTACAATAATATTATTAATCATTTCTTATATATTTAACTGCAACGAAGACGAGGGGTTGGGGGTGGGGGGTGGGGGGTGAGGGTGCGGGGGCGAGGGAAACAGAAGCAACCACCGAAATAATCAGTTGATCAATAAAATAATAAAGTGAATTTTTTTCTATAACTTGTAATGATTGAGACAAAAAGACAAAAAAGGGGATATGTTAGCTATTACAATAACGTGTAAGCACATGATTGACCGATCAGGCTGTATTCTCGTTTATATATAATAGAAATGTGCAGCCTTGGCCTTGGACGAAAAATAAGAGAGTGAATGAGAGAGACTAAGGCTACATTTGTTTTTTTGTTTTTTTTTTTAAGATTCAGAACTCTGAATCTTAATGCACATCTGCGTGATTAAGATGTTGTCTCTAGATCTGAAAACTGAATGATTAAAACTGTTTTTCAACATCTGAATGTGCAAAAAAAAATTATTTGTATATATAATAAAATAAAAAATATAATTCAAATAAAAAATTAATTATCTATATCTATAATCTATAATTTATATCGATAATTTATAATCTATATCTATATCTATATCTATATCTATAATCTATAATCTATATCTATAATCTATAATATATTAAAAGTGTGAAGGCCCTTAAAAAAGTGATTCAAACTTTTTACCCTTCATTAAAATGCTCTTCTTTAGACAAAATCGCCTTTTTACTATTTTTCTCAAATTATAATTACACATAAATAGTATATCTTTAGAAAAATAATAAACCACCATTATTAAAAGAATCCTAGCTATACTACCTTATTTTTGGCAAATAAGAGTACTAACTATACTACCTTATTTTTGGTAAATAACTACAACCGTGGAAGTAAAAAAAAAGTTGCTTTATTAGTCTAGATTATACAACTTAGTGATACAAGACTAAGTGTGTATCAAGAGATTCAAGCCAACACAAGAGCAACATGATGAACAACAAGGTGCTAATGAATCGAAATAGGCCACTCACGGCTTCACTAGACTTTAGATTTAGTTTTAAGCAAGAAAAGAGATAACACAAGAACAACAATGCTAGTGAATCGAAAGATCCCCACATGGCTTCACTAGACTTCAAAGACCAACAACAATACAATGTTAACAAAAGAGATGGATAGATAGTTTGACATACAATATTCAAGAATCTAAGAACCCTAACCACATGTAAGGACCCTAAGATTAATGAATGTTAACACCAAACTCTTATGTTGAGAAAAGAGGGACTTTACCTCCCTAATCACCAACGTATCAAGCCAATGATGCAACACAAGTGATATCCACACTTGGGCAGCCCTAGTTACGAATTGGTGGCTTTTCCAAGCCCTACAACTAAGGGGTGTTACACTACTCACACTAGAGAGAGAGTTTGTCTTCTATCAATAAACAACTAAAGAGAAAAGACCTAATAAGAAACTACATATAGCCTAGCTTATTACATGGCAAAATGACCAAGACACCCTTAATGACAAAGGGTGGCCTTGGTGTGTTGGAAGGCAAGATGAAATGGCCAAAACACCCTTAATGAGGTGTGGACTTGGTGTGTTGGGGACTTCTCACATTGAGTCCTAACACTCCAAAGGTGCCTTCTTCAAGATCCAAAAACCATGAGTCCTCAAGTCCTTGGTGCTCCAAGCAACCTTCCACACTCGGCATTGCTTCATCAAGTTCCCATCACGGTCTCTACATGCATGCTCTCATGTCCTCGAGGCGACCAAGAATTGAGACTTTATGTGTTGGTCTCCAAGGACGTCATAAAAAACTATGAGTGTCGTTTGATTCGTATCACTTAGGTTGTTTGAAATAGAATTCAACATATTTATATATACCAAAACAACAAATATGCCCTATTTTTGAAGAAAAAAATGTCTAGAAATTTATCAATTTGTTTAAAATTAGAATTCAACCTATATATATATATATATATATATATATATATATATATATATATATATATATATATATATATATATATGCATTCTTCTACTTCTACTATATTTTCTTATTGTGTTTTCATTCAAGTCGTACTTTAGGGTCAAAATTTTCACTCAGACAAAAATTATTTTCATTGAAGATCAGAGCTTTGTAATCATTATAGTATTATTTTTTTGTTGTTTACAGATCGTAGATGAATGTCGATTGGCTTTGAGAAATTCTTTATGTAAAGGTTAGGTTTAATTGTATTTTTTGAATCTTTGAGGAATTTTGTTAGGTAAAAGTTAAGTTTAATTGTATGTTTTAATATCTCTATTTAGCGTACTTTTTTGTGGTAGTTTACAGGCCATAGCTGAATGTCGGCTTTGAGGAATTTTTATGTGTAAATGTTACATTTAGTTTTATTGTTGTAAATGTTACATTTAGTTCTATTGTTGTAAATGTTAGATTTAATTTTATTGTTTTGATAACACTTTTATCGTATTGTTTTGTTGTATTTTACTTGTGGTAATAAAAGGTCGTAGATTTTGAAGAACTTTTTAAGGTAAAGGTTAGGTTTAATTTTATTGTTTTGATATCTCTGCTTTGAGATTTTTTTTAAAGGTTAGGTTTAGTTGTATTATTTTAATAATTAAAGTGAGGTACATACGCGAGGCGCGTATACCTAAACTAGTATATTATAAAAGTATGTAACTTAATACAATAAAATTATTATTTAATTAAGAAAAAAATATTTATGTTAGTGACAATGAAGATGGTTTATAACGGTGGTTGTGGTGACAATGATTGATGTTAGTGATAAATAATGTTGGTGGTGAAAGTTGTGATGGTTGGTATTGTAGTGACTGTTATGATGGTAGCAATTGGTGGTGGTGGTGGTGGTGGTGGTGGTGGTGGTTGTGATGTGACGTTTGATGTTAGTAGTTTGAGGTGTTGATTATGTTGGTTGAAACATGAATGCATAAGGGTTGATGATATGTTGGTGTTAGTTGGAGATGTTGTTTGTTGGGATGGTGGAGATGGTTGTTTGTAGAGATAAATTATAGTAATGGTAGTGGTTAAAGTGGTAGTAGAGATGGCATTACTAGTGACAATGGTGGTGGCGGCCGAAAAATGTGTGGAGGTTGTTATGTATTATTGGTAGTTAATGGTGGTGCTAGTTGTGATAGATAAGTTGGTCAGTAGTAGGGATTGGCCGATAGTGGTTGATGATGGTGGTGCTGTTGACGGTGGTGGAGGCAGTGAATATAATAGAATAATAGAGGTAGTAGGTGTGGTAGCAGTTGACAATAGTGGTTGATAGCGATATTTGTAGTCGATGGTTATTGTGATGGTGAGGTGGTTATTGGTAGTGGGTGGTGGTTGATAATGGTAACGGTAACAGAGGTGGTTAGTGGTGGTGACTGTTAATTATGAATAGAGTGGTGAATATTATCAAACACCAAAATATCTCTTCAGACCTATTAAGACTTGGTTCTAGATCTGAATGATTAAGACCTATTCAGACCTATTAAGGGCTAAAATCTTAATAAAAAACAAATACCCTTAATAGTCTGAACCATTTAGATTCATACCTCCATTAAGTGCAAACAAATGAGGCCTAAGTCTGAAATTCACTATGTAACACTAGAAGGAACGTGAAGGTTTTAATAGTGTTAAGGCAGCAATCGACTTGTGATTGTGCCTAAGTCGAAGTTATGGAAGAATTGTTGTCATAACAAGTGGGGTCCTTTGTATTATTTTGAATTAATATAAAGTTTGGGATTTTTCCTACATATCATTATGTTCATTTCAGTTTAGGCATCGAAAAATATTCTAAGTCCAAATAGTAGGCGTTGTTGAAATAGGCGGACTTGACTGTCTCACGGTGGGTTAACCTCTAGCTGATTTGAGTGTAGCAAACTGTCCGTTTGATAAGTCTCTTCCAAGTAGTACTAGTTGTCTTATCAAGCATCCTTGAATCCCTGATACGCCAAAATTACACCTCTCTTACGAGAGAGTAAGCGGTCGTTGTCAAATATATAATCCAACTAGGTTGGGGTCAAATCCCATAGGGAATACTCTGTTCACTAAGTATTGTGGTTATTAATAGACTGTTGATTAAAGGTTCCAAATTAAAAGAGGGGTTTTGATTTGTAAATCGTATCTCACTATTTGTAATAGAAAGTGTACCAGCCAGTGATTCTTATTGCAAATAATAATTCAATGAAAGTACATAAACTAAAGTTATGGTTACCGAGATGTTCAAGCAGCTAGGGTTGTGAATTATCTTGAATTTCCAATTAGTAATCTCAATTGTAAGAGTTGTTGAATCCTATAATTTACCAATTTGTTTCTCAACCTAAATGAGTAGTTTATCCTTCAATTCTCTCAAACTTAAGGAATGCATTAAGTTATTCAACTATTCTCTCGCGTGGGTTGATCTTGTTAAGGTATTAACCTTTAATCCAAAGTGTCACGACCCGAGTCGAGGCCCTGGCCGCGATGGGCATCCCGAACCATCAAGGCCTGAGAGACCCCTATAGCTCCCAAACCCACTAGTGATATTGTCCGCTCTGGGCCCAAGCCCGCACGGCTTTAAAACACGTCACTAGGGAGTAAGTCTTCCTTACTTATATACTCAGCATTCTTCCTGTGTTTTGTCGATGTGGGACTCCTTTCCTAAGTTGAGGTGTTACACACACCCCCTTATGGACTCAGCATCCTCGCTGAGGTTTACCTCACCGAATGAGATTTGCCTACACTCAGGATTGAGGTTTTCCCCGCCTTATTGTGATTTGTCTATAATCAGTTTGAACTCTAGCCCACATTAACAGGAATGACACAGGAGCGGCTTTGATACCATTTTGTCACGACCCGAGTCGGGGCCCTGGCCGCGACGGGCATCCCGAACCATCAAGGCCCGAGAGACCCCTGTAGCTCTCAAACCCACTAGTGATATTGTCCGCTCTGAGCCCAGGCCCGCACTGCTTTAAAACATGTCACTAGGAAGTAAGGCTTTCTTATTTATATACCCAGCATCTCTCCTGTGTTTTACCGATGTGGGACTCCTTTTCTAAGTTGGGGTGTTACAACTATGCACGCTTGCGGGTGCAAAAGAACACAATAATTATCAAAATAAAAAGGAGGAGCAAAACTTATTAAAAATTACTCTCCCCTATTTTAATTTATACTAGATAATGAAGACTATGTCAGCACGGGCCTAATCTATGTGTCACAAATGAAATTTAGGAGGTCCATCAATTTTTTTGTATGATTTTTAAATGTTTTAAGTTAATAATTATTGATTAGAATAGTTTTACATAATTTTCAAATACTATATGTTACTGTTTTTGTCTCAATTTATGTGGCACTAATGAAATATTTGAAAAAATCAATCAAATTTATTATATAGTTTTAGATATTTTAAATTATTAATTTATGATTTATACAATTTTCTATGTAAATTTCAAGTAATATGTGTTACTCCCTCTAACCCAACAATTAATATGCCATTGATAGAATTTAGAAAGTCAAACAATCTTTTTATACATCGTTCAAATATTTTAATTGATAATTTTTGTGATTTATATTACTTTTCACAAAATTTTCAAATAATATATGCCAATTTATATTGCGCTGATAGAATTTCGAGTCAACAAAATTTTTTAAATTGCCTCTAAATAATTTAAACTTCTAACTATTATAATTTATAATATATTTTATGCAATTTTCAAGTATATAAAAGATTAAAAATAAAAATAAAATAATTATAGTAAAATAAAAAATATGAAATTACCAATACCCTTAACCATAAGCAGGCAACTGGAAGGACACATAACAAACGTCAGTTGTCTGCTTCAGCTGCCTGCTCACTCTTGCTTATATGTAGTAGTAATTTAAAATTTTAGTAGTTGTCCGCTTCAGCTGCCTGCTCACTCATGCTTGTCTATAATAATAATTTCAAATTTTAGTTATTGTAATTTATAATATTTTTATGTAATTTTTTAATATATAACTGATTAAAAACAAAAAGAAAATAACTACATTAAAATAAAAAAATATAAAATTATAAAAATATCTTTGATCATAAACAGACAGTTGAAAATATGCATGACAATCGTAACGATCCGATTCAATTGCCTACTCACTAATGCTTATATATAGTAGTAACTAGTTTCATGAGGCCCGTGCTAAGCCCGAGCCCAAACTCAAAGTATAAAATTAATAATTTTAAGTTAGAAATATAATTTATATTATACATTTTTTTTTACTTTACAATTAGTATATCTAATGATCTGTTAAAAATTTCTGGTGATAAGTTTTCATAATTATTAGAGTTGTTAATCACATAATTGGATAATTTTAAATAAAAACAATTATCTATGGGGAAGAAGTTATTACCAGAGAATTAGAATATATCAAAAAGCTACAAGTAATTCGATTTGATATATTGACATGATTTAAAATATTTAATAATTACTCTTCGATGAAGATCCAAAATAGAAAAAGAATATTGATATATTTGTAAAATTTGCGAGTATTTATTTTCTTAGTTATAGCTAAAAATAAACTTATTTTGATATTTATTATATAAATTAACTTAGTAAGGATCTATAAGAATATTAAATTATAATTAAACTACATTAATAGATTACTCAATTTGATCAATTTACTTATTATGTTTCTTTTTTACACACCCCTTACAAGAGTAATCAATTTATCGCATTTTAATTATTATTTTATACTTAATGTCCACTGCGAAGAACAATAAATATAAGATATTATATATTATATTATAATATCAAAAAGAACTATGAGGTTGTAGCTGAAAATCATTGCAAACTTTAATTTTGTATTAAAAATTTACTTTTTTTTTTTTTGAGTTAAAGTAATTATTGATTTAAAATGAAGGAATTTTTAGTTAAATAGTTATCTAACAAGTGGCAAGAAGAAATCAATTATAAAAATTCAAATGGAATGATGTTAACAAAAAGAATAAGGGTGAAAATGTAAATATGTAATAAAAAGACACTATTATTAACAATGTGTAATAATTTAATTTTACCAAAAACTTAAAATACCAAAAAAAAAACCTTGTGAGGACTACCAAAGTCTCAAGATCCTCTCTTATATATAATACTAGATGGCCCAAACCCGTGCGATGCATGGGCGGATTTTTAATGGCCAGGTGTAACGCCCTGAGTCTGTACTCCGGACACTACACGGTGCTTATAATCCCAAAGGACCACAAGCTAACCCATGACTGGTACCTACTGCATTAACTGAATAACAATACTGTAAAATGCGAAATTTAGGCGAAAATAGCCATAAGGTTCAAAACTGAAAATCAATTACTGAATACTTAAAACAATACTGTAAACTGAACATCTGTCTGAAAAATTACTCTAGTCTGAAGAGTCTCTACTATCTGAACAAGGAGTTGATGGGACAAGTCCCCAACTAACTCCGACTACTAAAATAAGCTGAGTTCAGAAATACTGGAATAATAAACCTGTCCTCAAACAATAAGGACTCACCACAAATCTGTTGTTGATGGATCGGGTTGCTAAGTAAAATCCGGAGCCTGTGCGTCTGAAACTATGATATAAGACATCATAGCGCAAAAGAAAGGTATGCGTGAGTACTTTAAATGTACTGGTAAGCCAAGTGAGGTATGCTGAGATGCATGGGTTCATATGCATGAACAATACTAACTGAGTAACATGAGTATAACTGAATGGGAGTACATGCACGAATACATAAACTATAACTGGGTTATGGTAACACTGAATACTGAGTTCTGAATCACTAGTTTATTGATATCTGAGCTTAAGGATACTTTATTATTATTAACTGAGTGACTGTATCTGACAGTCCTGATTCTATAGAACTATTCAGAGTTTTGAACTGAACTGAGTGACTGTGTCTGACAGTCCTGATTTTTGTAGAACTGAACTGAGTTCTATTCTGAAGACTGAAATTGAGACTGTGAGAGGTAATCATCTAACCAACATTCCTCTCTCTAATATGATTGGGGTCCAACCTGTAATCCCAGCTGAAAGGGTGTCAGTATCGTGCCACGTATAAAGACAAGCTGAGTCATCTGGTGGGCGCTCTGAATGAGAACGGTGGTACTCTCAACTGGAAAGTAGGGCACCTCATCAACCCTTATTTGGTAGGTTGATGTCTCAACCTACGTTGGCTACGTAGTTATGGAACACAAGGACTACTTCTAAGAATCACACTGTCTACTAGCAGGTGAGTCCCCATCCTTGGGTTTACTCGGTGCCGAATCCTACTCCTAACTGAATAGACACTGGACTGATTTATAAATAGTACTAGGCTGGACTGAACTGTGACTGATCATGTTAACTGACTGGGTTGAACTGAGTTCACTAAATTTTGAACTGATTACTAACTGAGTTCTGAACTGATTACTGAACCACTGACCGTGTTATAACTGATACTATTCTGTAACTGACACTGGCTCTAGGTAAGCAGCTAAATTGTCAGGTATTAAATACTCCCAGGACTCGATAGCATGTAAAGTAAATCACTCCATGACTTTAGTAGCATAATGGTACTAGCTTGCTAATAATACATTCACTTAGACATCTTTAGTCAAACACTTGTTATACATGAGCTTGTGCATGATTGAAATCACACAATAACATGTTATGCTTGGACTAGTCTAATCACATAAATATTTTAACAAATACTTGGGGTGCATGAGTAATTCACATATCAATAAACATGTAGTAATATCATGGATTCTACATTCACCTTGCAATTCAAGAGTTCGACATGCAGTTCATAAAATTCAATTCATAATTAACTAGTTTGCATGAAACTTAGGACAAATCATGGAATTAGATCACCATTAACATCATAATCATTAATACATTCAGATCCAACATGAAATCCATGAAATCAATTAACTTATATTTTTAAAAGAGCTTCTTGAACTCCAAGGGTAGAAGAAAACCCTTGGATGAACACTTCACATACCTTGGTATTCAAATTTGCGAAGAATGATAGAGTGTTCTTAAAGGCTGAATCTTGAATTGGAGATCCTAGGGTTTGCTTCTTGAGAAATTCTAAGAAAGATGAATGGATTTTGCCTCTAAAGAGGCTTAATTTCGTATTTTGGGGACTGAAATACGATGGGAAAAAACATTTTGCCTCTAAAGAGGCTTAATTTCGTATTTTGGGGACTGAAATACGATGGGAAAAAACTCAATTACCCCTGAGGACGCGACTTTTTAAATGACTAAAAATTAATTTAGCGATGCGCAGACCGACGCACCGCGTCGTTGGCCTCGGTGTGATAGCCAACGCACCGCATTGAGTTCGAATCGGTCACTGGAATTTTCACTGGGAGCTGGAGAAAAAATATTCATCGATGAGATGGGCGACGCGGCGCGTCAAGATCACGTCGATCCACTAGTTTGAGCTTTCAAATATATTTCAAACGAAGTTCAAAAAATCTAAAACTTGTTCGGGAACATCCATTGACATTCCTGATCATGATTCAACCTAAAAATCATTACTTTAAGGTCATGAGGGTTGTGAAATAGAGTCGCCAACCTATGAAGGCTAAAATAACACTAAGTCTGAATACTTAGCTAAAAATTTTCCAAGTCGGGGACCCCTTAACAAGTTTTAAGGGACTGAGTTAAGCTTAGAATTTTGTGGGATCTTACAATATCTCCCCCTTTGGAATATTCATCCTCGAATGAGACTGACTGAACTGAGAATATGGATAGACTGAATTTAGATACAGGACATGCACAACTGTAACATGATTTCATGACTGACACTACTGATA